>NW_025794489.1:0-4011 GCF_021613505.1 Equus quagga | reverse complement strand
ATCCCATGTGTCTGGCTTGCAAGGTTTCTGCTGAGAAATTCTCTTACAGTCTTATGAGGGGTCCCTTATAAATGATGAGTTGTTTTTCTCTTGATGCTTTCAAAAGCCTTTCATTGTCTTCAAGTTTTTATCATTTCATTATAACATGTCTCAGTGTAGATCTTTTTTAACATTCAATCTGCTTGGGATCTTTTGGGCTTCCTGAATCTGAATTGCAATTTCCCTCCCCACATTTGAGAACTTTTCACCCATTATTTCTTTAAAAGGGTTTTCTGTCCTTTCTCTCTCTCTTCTCATTCTGGGACTAAAAATATTGGTTAGTGTATGTTGGTTAGCTTGATGGAGACCTAAAAATCCATTTAGACTCCTCCTTCTTTCTTTTCTTCTTTATTTTTCTCCTTCTGACTGAATAATTTCAAATGACCTGTCTTCAAGCTTATTTATTTTCTTTTGCTTGATTGATCTGCTTTTGAACTCCTCTAGTAAATTTTCACATTACTAATTGTAATCTTTAACGTCAATATTTGTTTGGTCCTTTTTTTTGTATCATGTCTAATCCTTTGTTTAACTTCTCATTTTGTTTTTATGTCATTTTCCTATTTTCATTTTGTTGTCTCTCTGGGTTGTTTGTTTTTTGAATAGTGTGCTGAGAATTTTGAAGTCTGTCTTTTTTTTTTTTGAGGAAGATTAGCCCTGAGCTCACGTTCGTGTCCATCCTCCTCTACTTTATACATGGGACACCTGCCACAGCATGGCTTGCCAAGCGGTGCCATGTCCGCACCTGGGACCCAAACTGGTGAACCCCAGGCCACCAAAGCAGATTGTGCGCATTTAACAACTGTGCCACTGGGCCAGCCCAATGTTGAAGTCTTTATCAGGCAATTCACAGATTTCAACATCTTTTGAGTTAGTTGCTGAGATTTGTCTTCTTCCTTAATTGTGTCATGTTTTCTTGATTCTTCATATTCCTTTAGGGTTGCTTTTTTTCCTGTGCATTTGAGGAATCAATTACCTCTCCTGGTCTTTATGGACTGATTTTGAGTAGCAGCGTCCTTCATTGTAACCAGGGCTCAACATGAGGCAAGACAGAGATTGAGCCTTCAGGGAGTGCACTGCAGTACTGAGGTAAAGGCTTATTCTTTTCTTCCATCTCTCCTGAAGTAAAAGACTCAGTTCTATGTTTTTTCTTAATCATACAGAGCAGGGCTTGCTGTAAGGGAATGTGCACCTCTTCTTTTTTGCCAACTGTCCCAGGACACTGAGCTCTTCAAGATGTTCAGAACCCTGCATGAGGCAGGACAGAAATTAGATTCATAGAAGGCACACTGAGCTGCTCCAGATTAGGCCCTCTTCACTTCCTTCCCCTCCTCTTGGAAGACAAACCTCATTCGGTGCCTTTTCCCAATTTTGCAGGGCAGTGCCCACTGTAAGAGGATGACCTTACCTTTCCTTTTTTCCTTGCTGTCCCGGGATACCAGTCTCTGCAGGTTGTTCAGTGCTCAATTTGAGGTAAGACTGAAATTGACACCACAGAAGGTACCCTGAGAGACCAAGAGGCAGGAGGCCAGGTGCTCACTCCAATCTCCCTCCCCAAAGCATGGGAGAAACTACAGCCCAGGCAAACCTCTTTGTGCTGAGCTCAGCTCTTTTTCAGGAAGAACTGATGTGTGTAATGTGAAATTGTTCTTTTTACCTATACAAATTGTTCTCAGTTTGTGCTCCTGTAGAGTGCTTCTGCTTCTTAGCTTTATTCTTAATTTCTCTTCAAGATATTTTGGTACAAGTATCATGTTTTATTATGTTTTTATGAAGAAAAAAAACTAGTGGTTTTTCCTCCACCAGCTAGATGACATCATTTCTCTGGTCTCTGTTCTGTTAAGGACACTAATTCTACTGGATCAAGGCCCCATCTTTATAATCTCATTTAGCCTTCATGAAATTCAGCCTTAAGTAATATGAAACTTGGGGAGACATAACAGTCCATAACTCATATTCAGTGCCTCTTATTGATATTAATGATACTATGAGGAAGCCATTTGGTGTAAATATAATTTGGCCTGACTTTGTTTTTCCAAAAGGGCCTGACTTGGCCAGTGAGCATGCGTTGTATATACACTTTAAACATTTGCTATGTCCCAAAGACAAGAACAAATGGCCTTAAGATAAAGGTGCAACTTTTCCCACATTGGCATTTCCTTAAGGATAAGCATCTCTCCCTAGGTTAGGAACTGATTGCTGTGCTCACCTGCAACCACCCAGCTCAAGACAACAGACCTGCCACCCTGCTGTGTCCACTGAGACAACAGACCTGCTTCCTGCTGTGTCCATCAATGGCTGTGCCGACAGAGCAGTCTCATGACTATTGCAAAAGGGACATTTCAATCATATGTAAAACATGCTCTTTGAGGCTATATAGCCATAACTTGATGAATTTCTTATTTTCTAGCATATGCATTTAAGGTTATATATTCCCCCCTAATATAACATTACTTGCTTGGGTACCTGGAATTTTCTTGCAATGCTATGCTAAATATTCTGTGATCTCGTTTGTAGTTTTAAATCTTTGACTGGTGAATTATTTAGAATTCAGTTTTTACTTTCCAAATGTGCAAATGAGGAAGATTATCTTCTTATAAATAATTTTATTTTTTTATTTTAATTAGAGAATGTGATCTAAATGATAACATTTATTATTTGTAAAAAAAAAACCCTCCTTTTTTGATCTAGTCTGTGGTCATTTAGTAGAAATGTGCCATGTATGATTGGAAAAATGTGTATTCTCTGTGTGTTGAAATAAGGGTTCTATGTGGGGCCATTAGATCAGCTTGTGAATTTTAATAGTTCAAATCCCATACCATCCACGTCTCTGCTTGAAACTAACCTGAAATCTCTACAAGTTGGATTCAGGGTTACTCATATTCTTCTTTTTTTCTTTTAAACTTGTTTGACATATTTCAAGAGAAAGTGCTACATTTTCTCATTACCATTGTGATTTTTCAATTTCTCCCTGTAATTATGACAATGTTTGCATTGTATATTTGGGGCCATTTTACTCGATTCAGATTGATTCTATATTTTCCTGGTAAGTTGTTCCATTTTCCTTTAAATAATGAATCTTGTGATCCACCATCATGACTTCTGCCTGGAAGTCGTTTTTTCTAATATATTCCTATATCAGCTTTATTTTTGCTATTTTCTCTTTTTCTGATATTTACTTTCAAACATTTGTGCTGTCATGCTTCAGTCACCTCTCCTTGGATTTTTAGTTTTTTGTTCTCTCTTAGAAAAATCTGTCTCTTAGAAGGTAAGTAGAACCTGTTTACATTTATTATTACGGCTGATATGTTTGGGCTTATTTTCTCCTGGTTATTTTGTGTTTTCATTTAGCATGTTATTTCTTTTCTCCTCTTTTCTCTGTTATTGCCTCTTCTTGGATTAAGTTAAATCTATTCTCATATCCCCCCTCACTTAATATGAAAATTATGCGTTCTCTTTTACTTGACTCTTTTCCCTTAAAAATGTGAGAATGTTGGGGCCGCACTGTGGCACAGTGGTTAAGTGTGCACATTCTGCTTTGGTGGCCTGGAGTTCACGGGTTCAGATCCCAGGTATGGACATGGCACCGCTTGGCACACCATGCTGTGGTAGGCATCCCACATATAAAGTAGAGGAAGATGGGCACAGATGTTTGCTCAGGGCCAGTCTTCCTCAGCAAAAAGAGGAGGATTGGCAGTAGATGTTAGCTCAGGGCTAATCTTCCTCAAAAAAAAAAGAAGTGAGTCTAAATACTGCTATACAATGTGATGTGCTTGGTAAAAATATTCTGAGAGGCAAACAGAAGAACTATGCAATCCAAAGGCAACACAATGTTGGCTTTTCTGACGTGTGGTCCTGTAATGAGGGAAAACAGATCTTTAACACAAAAAAGGATTCCTCCCTAAGGAAACACTGGGTCTGACTTCTCGTATTGATGCACTCCATCTAAATTTCTCTGAATGCTCTTCAAATGCA
>NW_025794488.1:0-1514 GCF_021613505.1 Equus quagga | reverse complement strand
ACTGCTGGCAAAAATTTTTAAAGGTATTTAACATTGATAGTTCATCACAAGATTGATAAGAGAACAGTGTCTATCATACAAAAGTGCAAAGGGATATATGTGTAAGAATATGCTCTGCACCAGTTTCAAAAAATATTTTCTTGATGTCATATTGGTTTATAAAATTGTGTGATTTCAGGTGTACATTATCATATTTCAGTTTCTGTGTGGACTGCATCGTGCCGACCACCAATAGTCTAGTTTTTATCAATCACCATACATATGTCTGTATCACTAGTTTTGATAATAAAATAACCAAAACAATTTCTTATTCAACAATTACATAGTGTTTAAATGTATATTAATATATTCAGACAATGAACTGTTAAAAGAGAAAGAGTTACACAATCCTGATGATTCAGATAATGTTACCAGTAAAAATAAGATCACAATTATTGAGCATTTGTGGCAACCTTACATATATTTCTTTATTTGAAGTTCAGAACAACCCAAGTAAATGTGTAATCTGTAGTGGAGAGTGACAGGTTCTGTCATAAAAGGAAGATAGGCACTCAAGGAACACCAGAATAGAAGACCCAGAGGAGGACAAGAAGGAGGACTAAAGAGAAGGAAGAGGAAGAGACCAAGCCATGTGAGGTGTCCAAAGCAGCTGGATAAGCCTGGTGGAGAGAGGACAGCCTTGCTGTACAAGCCTCTCTGTGACCACAGACATTGAGGCTGCCTTCTTGGAAGACCCTCCTTCTTTCCTCTTGTCTCAATTGAGATGCTGAAGAGTGCATCTTCCTAGATCATTTCTCCCCTCTCCAAGGACCTCTGAGGGAAGGATGGGCTGACAGAAGCATTGCTCCAAAGTGGTCCAGTGTGCAGAGTCTGTGCTTTTGCTGTAGCATTTTTCATGTGTCTCTTCTGGGTAAGAGCAGAACCCACAGGATATTCCTGCCAGTTCCTGAGGAGCGGTGGAGAGATGCCAACTTAGCCAGCTCCATAGGCCTCATGCAACACAGGCCCCTCAAAGAGGAATGAGGTTTCCAGGCTCCTGAGCCAGGCCCCTCGATAGGCCATGGGCTGATGGGCCAATGCAGGAGAACTAGCCAGGAAACTGGTTGCCTCCTGCTCCCCGCAGATTCTCTCTCCTCCTGTTGTTCAAAGAACGAGGATCCAACTCCCTCCCCAAGCACTGGAGAGTCAGCTCGGTCATTTTTCAGACTAGTAGGCCTCATTGTCCCTGAGAACACATCGAGAGTGGAAGAGAAGGAGGGAGAGTGGTAGCCCAGTGAGAGGTGAGAAGCACCTGGCTAGTTCAGGCAGGGAGAAGGCATGCTGGACCTAGGAGCTTTCCTGAGAAGTCAGGTCTGTGGGTCTCCTTACTCCAGGAAGGGGTGACTCCTTCCATCCTGTCCCCAAAGGGACTATAGAGATATCTTCTCATCCCATGGGAAGGCTTTCCTATCATATTTGCCTTCTGCATGCCAGCAGTCTAACCATTGAGGGTGTTATTTGACTACTCTGAAAAG
>NW_025794487.1:7347-12435 GCF_021613505.1 Equus quagga | reverse complement strand
AAGCCAGTCCCTGCTCGGTACTGGTCCTCTCAAGAAGTGTGTCAGTGCCTGTTGAATATGAGTTTTCCGTGGAAGTAATGATATACTTCAAAATGACATTCATGTCTTGGTGGCTAGGGCCCTACAGTTTACTTGAATAATCACAAACACTAGAAGTAACCATCTGTACAGAAGTCTGCTGTTCTTGTAATAATAATAATAATAATAATAATAATAATAATAATAGTATTGTGATGGCAGCATCTCATTTGATCTTCAAAGAAGAGGGACAATATCTAGTGTAGATAGTAGTGTCCCCATTCCGCAGACGAGTTAACAGAAGCTCCGAGAGGTGACATGAGCTACGTAAGTGCACACAGATTGGAAGAGCTGGGTCTAAAACTTAAACCAGATCCAACATCTAATCCTTTATTCTTATTACTAAAACACACTGCATGGAACATCCTCAGGAAATGTGTGGCGAGAACAAACACAAAGGAGCTGGTCAGGAACTGGTGAGTCCACAAATATTGAGCATCTACTACATTCCAGACTTGCCCTCTGACTAGGGGGATTCCCACCCTTGTGGGGCTATAGAGGGGAAGACCACCATCCAATAAATAGTGACACTGATGCTCTTAAGAGACAGTCCACTCACCTGCTCATAACCAATGTACCGAATAAACTGATGCTCACTCTGCTTCTGTAAAATGTGCTGACTGATCCCATGGTCTACCAAGGACTGGCAGGCTGGGCCATCCCTGCATAACCAGGGACTCCGCCAATGGACGCTCTGCTCTGGCGCTCCTGTTGGGCTGGCTGAGCCTTTCTCAGAGCTGTGCTGTGGTCTGAGCCTCTTCCTGCACAGTCCTCCTTCCCTCCCCCTCTCCTTTCCCAGGTGTCAGACCCGCCCATAGTCTGAAGGCTCTGCCTGCTCAGTCCTGCCCCCTCCCTCTTTCACTCCACAGAGGTTTCCTCCAAGAAATCCTGTGCACTTCTGGTTCCATCTCGGTGCCTGCTTCCCAGAGGACCTGACCTCCCTGAGCATCCCGCACAGTGAGGTTCACCCAGAGGCCTGATGCAGGGGCAACTAGTGTAAGAGATGGGAAACAGAGCTCCTGGAGGAAGGAGTGATGGGAGCCGGCGTGGCTGTTGGGAGAATCAGTTCAAAACTGAATGACTCCACTACTTTCTGGTGGTCACACTTGGGTGACTTTTGAAACCCTCTGTGCCTCAGTTTCCTTCTGTGCAAAATGGGAATAATGATGTTACCTCCTTCCTAGAGCTTTTCGATTCAGTGAGATAATCCATGCGCAAGAGCTGAGAGGTGTGTCCTGGGGAGGCCGTGGCAGAGACCCAGGGCAGGACTGAGCAAAGACTGCTTGGAGCCCGATGGGGGTCCAGGGTGGTCTCACCTTTGTGTGGCCTCTGTAGTCTCTTAAATAGCCCCCTCAGCTCCTCATGCAGAAATGAGACCCAGGGGTGGCACAAGCCTCTGTCCTCTCTGCCCATAAATGTAGCCCCAGGAGAAAAACCTCTGTGGGGGTTTTGACTGGGAGATGTGGTGTCACTATGGCAGTCTGACTACTATCCGGGTCATTTGATCCTGGAAACTGCCAGATCAGATAATGCTGTAGGTGTGCGTGACTCTCTGTGTCAGATGTGCTGACTAAGGGCCCTTGTCTCCAGGTCCCATGGAGACCATCTCCCCGTCAGTGAGCCTCAAGCGGAAGCTGGTTTCAGCTGGTGTGTTCAAGCTCAAAGTTTAGGAGAGGATGCTAATTTAGAGGCCTACACTTACCCCTCTATCGGGTGGCTTGATCCATGATGGTGCAGACGCTCACTAACTAACAAAGGTTGAAATACTGGAATTTGCAAATTTTTACATTAGGAAACATTTTAATTGGAGAGTAATATATGTCCATAAGTGTGAAAATAAGAAGTGTACAGCTCACGCGTTTCACAGAGAACACGCCTGTGGAACCAGCACCCAGACCAACAAAAGGAACATTATCAGCCCCCACCATCCGCCAGACCCCTTCCAGCCACGACCTCCCCCCAAGTGTAACCACTCTTCTGACTTCCAGCTGCCTGGTTCCTTTTGCAGTTTTGAACTTGATGTAAATGGCAGCACACGGCATCTCTGGGTCTGGCTTCTTTCTTGACATCATGTGTGACATCCATCCACATGGCGTGGAAGCAGTAGATCGTTCACTCTCATGCGGATGGTATTCTGCTGGGTGAATACAGCACAATTGAGCCATTCTTCCAGCGAAGGACCTTTGAGCTGACTCCAGTTTGAGGCTATTACAAATAGTGCATTCTAGTATGTGTAGTTTTGTGAAAATTTATGCACATTTGTGTTAAGCATCAGAGTTTTACTATTTAACAATATAAATTGGAAAGGGGTGAGTTTATGATATTATTCTTCTCAATCTCTTTCATGATGATATAAAATGCTTTGGGGTTGGGAGAGAAAGGGGTGAAGTCACACTAGGACGCATCCCGCTGCCTTGGGATCTGTGTCCCAGTTTTAGCAGGTCCCCATATGACCATCAACTGGCCCCTGGAGGAAACAGGGTTTCTGCAGGTTTTGTGGGAAGAGTTTCGAGCAAGGCCCCATACAGCATCTCACTCAGGTGATGGTGGCGGGACCCTCACAGGATGCTCCTCAGACCCTCAACTCTGCCTCCCATGCACCCCACGACCTCAGGCAACTTACTCAACCTCTCCTGTCTCAGAGGTTTCATCTGTAAGGAACGGTTAGGAATGGATGATCTTTTGGTGGACTGGAGCATTTGTTTCTGTTGGATGGCTACCTAGGAGTGGAAATGCTGCTCATGGGGAGGGTGTATATTCAGCTTTAGGAGGTAATGCCACACAGGTTTTCCAAGCGTTTGTACCAATTTACACTCCTGCCAGCAGCATATTCAATTTATACTCTTTCCACATTCTCTCTAGCACTTGGGATGGTCAGTCTTCATAACATTAGCACAGTAGTGTCTCCCTGCAGTGTAAATAGGCATGCCCTGGATTTCTGACGGGGCTGAGCACCTTTTAATGACTTTATTAGCTCTGTGAACATCCCCTTTTGTTAATGTCTATGCCAGTTTCTTGAGCATTTGGTTGGGTTGTCTGTCTTTAACTTGTTGATTTGTACAAGTTCTTTGCAAATTCTGGATAGGAACCCATAGTTAGTTACATGTTTGGAAAATATCTGTTCCCACTCTATGGCTTGAATTTTCACTCTCTTAATGGAGTATTTAGTGAAGAGAAGTTCTTATGGCTTCAGTGGAATGAAACATATGAGGGTTTTCCTTTATGGATAGTGACTCTTGCCTTGTTTAAGAAAGCTTTCTCTACCCCAAGGTTATAAGGATTATCTCCGCTGTTGGCTTCTAGAAACTTTGTTGATTTGCCTCTCACATTTAGATCCACAACCCAGCCAGTTGTGATTTGTGTGTGTGGCGTGACGTAGGGGGACGGGAAAACTCCATATTGAACAGATAGCCGGTCTCCCCACATCCCTCTATAGACTCAGCGCCACTCCAATCCAAACCCAATAGGACTTTTGTTGTTGTATGAAGGACCTGAGAATGGAGTCTAAAATTCATATGCAAATGCCAAAGGCCAAGAATAGCTAAGATAACCTTTTAGGGGAAGAACAAAGAAAGTACTGGTACCAAGACTATTGTAAAGCTAAAGTAATTGACTGTGTGATATGAGCACAAAGAACCAAGCTGACCTCTGGACCCAGTGAAGAGGCCTGAACCAGCCCAGACACACACATACACACACGCACGCGCACACGGAGACACATGCTTTGTGACAAAGGTGGTCCCACACAGCAGTGGGGGAAAGACAGTTCTTTCAATAAATGATGACAGGTCGATTGGACATCCAGATGTCCCAGGCCCGGCCTCCTGTCACGTTCAAGCGGAGCCTGCTCCTGCCTGCCTCGACCGCAGGCCCCGCCCCAAGGTCACGTGACACCGGGCCCCGCCCCTCGCTCCCCCTCCCTCTGTGGTTCCTGAGGACCATGTCTCCAGGACTCCATGCTGCCTAGCACAGTGAGCCCCTGGTGGGCGGCGAGCCCCGGGGCAGGGTGTGGGAGCCTCAGGGACCAGTCAGTGTCGCCTGGGGCGGCTGAGTCTAGGGGCTGTTTGGGGTCCGAGGGTGCGGGCGCCTCCCGGGAACCCTTTCTCCCCACCCACCGCGTCCCTATCCAGGCCCCCACCCCCCTTGGCCTTCCTTGGCTGGTGGGCCGCCGACCGTTAGCCGGCGTGGGGTCCCCACCCTTAGACCCCAGAGTCCTGGGCAAGCGGCTTCGGGGATGGGGGCTGGGTTCTGCCCAGAGCAAGTTCGCGGGGCCCACGGTAAAGGGTGGTCTGGAGCTAATCTGCGCACATTGGGCGCCAGGATCCTAGAGGGTGCAGCCACCCTGAGTTAATGGAGGAGCCTCTGCCATACTCCGGAAGCAAATGGAACCTCTGGGGCCTCTCTAAGGATGCGAATGCCAGAGGTGAGGTTGGGTGAGGTGAGGCCTCAGGATGGGAGACACCCCTCTCCAGTGCTGCAGGCCCACTTAGTGGGTGGCTGGCCCATGGTGTGCACTTGGACAGCCCCTGGGCCCTCATAACCCGGAGTACTCTCACCCACTCCCCTTCAGCCAGCCGGGGGTGCCCCCTGGAGCCTGCTTCTCTCTGTACTGCTCCCAGTTAAATTCCCAGAGGAGGAAAAAACCTAAGCAAACAGATTCTCTCCAGGGGAGAAACCTTGAGTCTAATTAGTCTTTAGGCTGCTCCTTGAGAAATCCTTTATCATATTGTTCCGGGCCAGAGGGGATGGAGGGAGAGAAGGGCCCCAGCGTTTGGGCAGGTGGGATTCAGGAGAGCAGTGAGCAGGGGAGCGGGGACACTCCACCTTTGGTTGAGGCCCTCCCTGCACAGGTTGTTGGCTTTCTCCCTCAGACCAGCAAGAGGGGGATTTAACCCATCTGGGCCAGACGCCCAGAAGGGGAGACAGATTGTGCTGCTCCTGATGCCCTTCGACCCCTGCCCTGTTGCTGGGTTCTCTGAAGCTGGCACCCTGACTGCTGGTCCGTGTCAC
>NW_025794487.1:5171-7247 GCF_021613505.1 Equus quagga | reverse complement strand
CAGAGGTGAGGTTGGGTGAGGTGAGGCCTCAGGATGGGAGACACCCCTCTCCAGTGCTGCAGGCCCACTTAGTGGGTGGCTGGCCCATGGTGTGCACTTGGACAGCCCCTGGGCCCTCATAACCCGGAGTACTCTCACCCACTCCCCTTCAGCCAGCCGGGGGTGCCCCCTGGAGCCTGCTTCTCTCTGTACTGCTCCCAGTTAAATTCCCAGAGGAGGAAAAAACCTAAGCAAACAGATTCTCTCCAGGGGAGAAACCTTGAGTCTAATTAGTCTTTAGGCTGCTCCTTGAGAAATCCTTTATCATATTTTTCCGGGCCAGAGGGGATGGAGGGAGAGAAGGGCCCCAGCGTTTGGGCAGGTGGGATTCAGGAGAGCAGTGAGCAGGGGAGCGGGGACACTCCACCTTTGGTTGAGGCCCTCCCTGCACAGGTTGTTGGCTTTCTCCCTCAGACCAGCAAGAGGGGGATTTAACCCATCTGAGTCAGACCCCCTGGAGGGGAGACAGATTGTGCTGCTCCTGATGCCCTTCCACCCCTGTCCTGTTGCTGGGTTCTCTGAAGCTGGCACCCTGACTGCTGGTCCGTGTCACCCCCACACCCACCCCAGGCATGCCCTCTTCTGTGAAGAGACTGAGACTGACCAGAGCCTCAGGTGCCTGCATGGCGCCCCCAAGAGGCCTGCTGTTGCTCCCCTGAGGTGGCGCAGAGGAGGCTGTGCATCCTGGCCTGGCTGCTTGACCACTCTGTGCAAGCAGAGTGGCTGAAATGGACTTCTCTGCTGGGCTCTCCGTCCAGCTCAAGGTCATGCCCCAGTCACCCACCTGTGCTGAGGGGGCTGACTCCTGCCCCAGGTGAGATGTCTGCCCCTGCTGCTGGCCACATCCCCTCCCTTCCCTGACCCCACCCGGCCTCAGTGCCCACCCAGAAGCAGAGTAGAAATGCAGTGACCACTCCAGACAAACGAGGCACGCTGGCATCCAGGCCCATGGGGCCCAAGAAGCCTTGGTTTACAGTCTAGAGCATGTGACTGCCTTTGGGTAGACACAGGCTACTGTAACTTCTCTTGTCCCAATTGTCAAATACGGAGAATGAGCTAGCTGTGGATTGTGTGATGGGGCCAGCGGGATGACTCTCCGTAGCCTTAAGAATGCTTCCTCACACACTCACACGGAAGCACCCAGGTCTTTGTGCTCCCGCAGGTACCACCCGAGGCCCCAGTGGAGTATGGGGAGAAAAGAGGTCTCCTGGTCACTGCCGGTCACACCCGTGGGTGATAGAGGGTGAGCGTTTACCCTCCCTGTGTGCACTGGTGTGCCCAGCGTAGACAATGGGCACACAAATCCCTGTGCCCAGACATCTACAGCAGGGATGCAGTGGGTGTGTGCCCTGTGCCCTGGGTGCTCATCAGTCTCTCTCCCCAACAGTACGGCCTCTACACTGCCTTCATGGGGCACTTCGTCCATTTCTTCCTGGGCACCTCCCGGATAGTGACTCTGGGGCCCACGGCCATCAAGTCCCTCCTGGTCTCCTACACCTTCCATGAGCCCGCCTGTGCTGTGCTGCTGGCCTTCCTGGGGGGCTGCATGCACGTAGCCCTGGGGCTCCAGCTCTTGGGTAAGACTCTCAGGCCCTCTTGCTTTGGTGGGGGCTGCACTTCTGCTCTTCCTGGGGTCCTAGACACCTGTCTCCTTGGGATGCCCTGCCCTCAGCATTTCCTTCTTTGCACTCCAAGGGCTGCCCCTGTGTGTGTGTGTGTGTGTGTGTTGGAGAGGTACCCTCCACCCTCCGCCCTAGCCCATTCTGCTCAGAGGCCAGAACACTTGGGGAAATGTCCAGGGCCTCAGACCCTAGCCTCCCTTTTCTGCTCTCCAAACCAGCCCAAAAAGGACGTGTCGCCCACCAGTCCCACCCACATCACGTCTCCCAGCCCATGTCCACCCATGTCCTCTGGGACCGAGCAGAGCTGTGACTGACTAAGTATTCCCTCTTGGTCAGCCAGGTTCCTGCTGGACGTCATCTCCTGCCCCGTCAGTCATGAAGGGTCTCACTCCCGCTGCTACTGTCACCATCGGCC
>NW_025794487.1:4771-5071 GCF_021613505.1 Equus quagga | reverse complement strand
AAAACTCTATGCCAACAAAATGGATAACCTAGAGGAAATGGATCAATTCTTAGACTCCCAAAGCTGAGTCAAGAAAAAACAGACAATCTGAATAGACCAATCAGAAGTAAAGAGATTGAAACAGTAATCAAAAGCATCCCAAAGGAGAAAATCCCGGGACAAGATGGCTTTCCTGGGGAATTTTACCATCTGTCAGAAAGGATTTAATATCCATCCTTTTCAAGCTATTGCAAAAAATTAGGGAAGATGGAGCACTTCCTAACACATTCTGTGAGGCCAAAATCACTCTGATACCAAAGG
>NW_025794487.1:0-4671 GCF_021613505.1 Equus quagga | reverse complement strand
CTTACAAGGACAGCGCAAAAAAGAACTACAGGCCAGTATCGCTGATGAACATAAATGCAAAAATCCTCAACAAAATTTTAGCAACCCGAATTCAGCAATACATCAAAAGGATCAGACATCATGATCAAATGGGATTCATACCAGGGACACAGGGATGGTACAACATGCGCAAATCAATCAACGTGATACACCACATCAACAAATTGACGAATACAAACCACATGACCATCTCAATTGATGTTGAGAAAGCATTTGACAAGATCCAACAGCCATTTATGGTAAAAACTCTTAACAAAATGGGGATAGAAGGAGATTACCTCAACATAATGAAGGCCATATATGACAAACCCACAGCCAACATCATACTCAGTGGGCAAAACTGAGTGCCATCCCCCTGAGAACGGGAACAACAAGGATGCCCTCTATCACCACTCTTATTCAACATAGTACTGGAGGTTTGTGCCAGAGCAATTAGGCAAGAGAAAGGAATAAAAGGAATCCAAATAGGGAGTGAAGAAGTGAAGCTCTCACTGTTTGCAGATGACATGATCTTAGATATAGAAAACCCCAAAAATTCCGCTGGAAGACTAATAGAAATAATTAACAACTACAGTAAAGTCATCACAGGGTACAGGCTCAACTTACAAAAATCAGTTGCAGTTATATACTGCAATGACAAACTTACAGAAAGAGAACTCAAGAATGCAATTTCATTTACAATCTCAACTAAAAGAATAAAGTACCTACGAATAAATTTAACCAAGGAGGTGAAGGACTTATAAAATGAAAACTATAAGACATTACTGAAAGAAATTGATAGTGACATAGAAAGATGGAAAGAGATTCCTTGCTCATGGGTTGGAAGAATAAACATAGTTAAAATGTCCATACTACCCAAAGTAATCTACAAATTCAGTGCAATCCCAATCAGAATCCCAATGACATTCTTCATGGAAATAGAACAAAGAACCCTAAAATTCATATGGGGCAACCAAAGACCCCGAATTGCTAAGGCAATCCTGAGAAAAAACAAAGCTGGAGGTATCAAAATCCCTGACTTCAAAACAAAGCCATAGTAATCAAAACAGCATGGTACTGGTACCAAAACAGGCACACAGATCAATGGAACAGAACTGAAAGCCCCGAAATCAAACCACACATCTACGGACAGCTAATCTCAACATAGATGCCAAGAACATACAGAGAAAACATAGTCTCTTCAATAAATGTTGTTGGGAAAACTGGACAGCCACATGCAAAAGGATGAAGGTAGATCATTATCAGGTTGTTAGGTTCCTCCCTCAGACCAGCAAGAGGGGGATTTAACCCATCTGGATCAGAGCCCCTGGAAGGGAGGCAGATTGTGCTGCTCCTGATGCCCCTGGACCCCTGCCCTATTGCTGGGTTCTCTGAAGCTGGGACCCTGGCTGCTGGTCCGTGTCACCCCCACACCCACCCCAGGCATGCCCTCTTCTGTGAAGAGACTGAGACTGACCAGAGCCTCAGTGCCCTGCATGGTGCCCCCAAGAGGCCTGCTGTTGATCCCCTGAGATCGTGCAGGGGAGGCTGCGCATCCTGGCCTGGCTGCTTGACCACTCTGTGCAAGCAGAGTGGCTGAAATGGACTTCTCTGCTGGGCTCTCAGTCCAGCTCAAGGTCATGCCCCAGTCACCCACCTGTGCTGAGGGGGCTGACTCCTGCCCCAGGTGAGATGTCTGCCCCTGCTGCTGGCCACATCCCCTCCCTTCCCTGACCCCACCAGGCCTCAGTGCCCACCCAGAAGCAGAGTAGAAATGCAGTGTCCACTCCAGACAAACGAGGCATGCAGGCGTCCAGGCCCACAGGCTCAAGAAGCCTTGGTTTACAATCCAGAGCATGTGACTGCCTTTGGGTAGACACAGGCCACTGTAACTTCTCTTGTCCCAGTTGTCAAACACGGAGAATGAGCTAGCTGTGGATTGTGTGATAGGGCCAGCAGGATGACTCTCCGTAGCCTTAAGAACGCTTCCTCAGACTCACACACTCACACAGAAGCACCCAGGCCTTTGTGCTCCCGCAGGTACCACCCGAGGCCCCAGTGGAGTGTGGGGAGAAAAGAGGTCTCCTGGTCACTGCAGGTCACACCCGTGGGTGATAGAGGGTGAGCGTTTACCCTCCCTGTGTGCACTGGTGTGCCCAGCGTACACAATGGGCACACAGATCCCTGTGCCCAGATATCCACACCAGGGATGCCATGGGTGTGCCCCCTGTGCCCTGGGTGCTGATCAGTCTCTCTCCTCAGCAGTACGGCTTCTACTCTGCCTTCATGGGGCACTTTGTGTATTTCTTCTTGGGCACCTCCCGGATAGTGACTCTGGGGCCCACGGCCATCAACTCCCTCCTGGTCTCCTACACCTTCCATGAGCCCATGTGTGCTGTGCTGCTGGCCTTCCTGGGGGGCTGCATGCACTTAACCCTGAGGCTCCTGCTCTTGCGTATGACTGTCAGGCCCTCCTGCTTTGGTGGGGGGCTGCACTTCTGCTCTTCCTGGGGTCCTAGACACCTGTCTCCTTGGGATGCCCTGCCCTCAGCATTTCCTTCTTTGCACTCCAACGGCTGTCCCTATGTGTGTGTGTTGGAGAGGTACCTTCCGTCTTCCACTCTAGCCCATTCTGCTTGAAGGCCAGGACACTTGGGGAAATGTCCAGGGCCTCAGACCCTAGCCTTCCTTTCCTGCTTTCCAAACCAGCCCAAAAAAGACGTGTCACCCATCAGTCCTCAGCCTCAGTCCCGCCCACACCACTTCTCCCAGCCCATGTCCACCCATGTCCTCTGGGACCGAGCAGAGCTGCAACTGACTCAGTATTCCCTCTTGGTCAGCCAGGTTCCTGCTGGACGTCATCTCCTGCCCTGTCAGTCATGAAGGGTCTCACTCCCGCTGCTACTGTCACCATCAGCTTCGGGCAGATCAAGGTGGGCTCGTTAGTTGACGCTGGGGCACATGCTAAGTAGCGGGACCAAGGCTGGTTCTGGTATGTGCGGGCCAGACGAGACCTTGCTGTTCCAGAGCTCAGAGCACTCGGTGCTTGCATGGGTCCTCATGAATAAAACGACCCCTCAGGGGAGATGTTTGAGGGGGTCAGATTCTACAGCAGGTCAATGGAGGGAGCCGAAATGACAGCCCCCGCTATTTTTGGAATTTTCGGCCAGAGTGCTTGGTTCCCTGACAGAGTGGCTCTGTTCCGCTCCCTCTACAACACACTCAGCCAGCAGCCTTCACAGGTCATGAGCTTCCTGCCCCAATTTCCACAAGCAAATGATTCCTCCATGCCTATTTAGCTAGAGTTTTTCATTTTTATGTCCTTTTCCAGTTTTCTGTGGACTGTTTCAAATGCCCTGCTTCTCTATGTTTCTGTTTAAACCTCTGAGAGTGCTAGATCAGTGACCATCGGTTATCAGAGGACGTCAATGATTCTCCTCTCCCTGGATTTGATGTTCCTGGGGGCAGGAGCTGTCGTTCTCCCGACCGTGGCCGCCCAGCACTGTGCTTGGTATAAAGCAGGTCAGCGATTTGGCAATGATTTCTTGGATATGACACCAAAGGCTAGATAACAAAAGAACAAAATAGGTCAACTGACCTACATCAAATTAAAAACTTCTGTGAATCAAGGGACATGATCCACAGAGTGAAAAGGCAATGCACAGAATGGAAGGAAATGTTTGCACATCATACATGTGAGAAGGGATTAATATCCAGACTCCATAAAGAACTCCTACAACTCAACAACCAAAAAAACAAATAGCCCAATTAAAAAATGGGCAGAAGACCTGAATAGGTACTTCCCCAAATAAAATAGACAAATGATCAACAAGCACATGAAAGATGCTCAACATCTCTAATCTAAGGGAAATGAGAACCACAACCACCATGAGATAGCACTTCACGTCTATTGCAATGGCTACAATATAAAAAAAACAAAAAACAAAATCCAGAAAGTAATAAATGTTGGTGAGGATATGGAGAAATTGGAACCCTTGATGGGAATGTAAAATGTGTAGCTATTGTTGAAAACAGTATAGCAGTTCCTCAAAAAGTTAAAAATAGAATGGCCATAAGATCAGACAGTTCCACTTGTGGGGGAATACCCAAAAGAACTGAAAGTGGGATCTCAAAAACATATCTGTACACGCACGTTCATAGCAATATTTTTCACAATGGCCAAAAGGTGGAAGCTACCCATGTGTCCCTTGACAGAAGAGTGGATAAACAAAATGAGGTATATCCACACAATGGAATATTATTCAGCCTTAAATAGGAAGGAAATTCTGACACATGCTACAACATGAATGAACTTTGAGGAGGTGAAATAAGCTCGTCACAAACACACTGTATGATTCCACTTATATGAGGTACCTAGAGAAGTCAAATTCACAGAGACAGAAAATGGGGGTTGCCATATGTTTTGGGATGTTGTGTTTTCATTTTCGTTCATCTCAAATATTGCCTAATTTCCTTTGTGATTTCTTCTTTGACCCATTGACTCTAGGAATGTGTTGTTTAACTTCCGCATATTTGTGAATTCTTCAAATTTCCTTCTATTATTGATTTCTTATTTCATTCATTTGTAGCTAGAGAATATACTTCATATTCTTTCAATCCTTTTAAATTTAGTGAAACTTATTTTATCACCTA
>NW_025794486.1:2713-7478 GCF_021613505.1 Equus quagga | reverse complement strand
GGAGATGACCTGAGGACTTAGTTACAAGGTGTGGGTGAGCCACAGGGCGAGTGTGGTACCTGCCGGGCTAGAAGGACCAGCACTGTCACCTCCCAGGGTGAAGGAATTGGACCCAGGAGGAGCAGTGACACTTGATCAATGCCCGAAGCTGGTCCTCGGAATTGGCAAGGGGGGCGGGAAAGGGAGCGCCCTCTCCCTCTGAGGCCGCATCCCCCCAGTCCGGCCACAGGGTGGTCAGTGAGCTCCCGGGGGTTCCAGCGGAACTGGAAAGAAGAGGAGCTCAGCGCGGCTGACCTCGTGCTTCTCTCACTGAGAGTTCAGTGGACGTTTGAAGAGTTTTTGTGCATTGTCTGTTGAGGTCTTTCCCATCTCCTATAGGAATTCTCCTCCTTTTCTCCCCTCTCTTCAGAGTTCTTTATGCATGAGCAGCGTTAACCCTTCCTTTATAAGCTGCGATATGTTCTCCAAGTTTGTCATTTTTCTTTGACTTGGTGGTGGTCTTTGCCATGCAAAAGTTCTTCTTCCCCCTTGGTGTATAGGTGCGTCCATGGCTCTTCTATCGTAACTGGATTCTGAGTCAGAGATGACAAGCCTGCCCCACAGCCAGGTTCTAGAGGAATTCCCCCTTTCCTCTGGAATGCTAGAGTCTTCTTCTGGCCCTTGCGTGCTGGAGCCGCATCCCTCTTCTCTGAGGATAGAAAGGTGAAGTGAGGCCGCCTCCAGGCAGCTCGATTACTCCACCTCATAATGAGACGGCTCACCCACGTCCGCCGTGGTCTCCAGGCCACATCAGTGCCGTGTGCCCCTATCTGGTCTAACACGCATCTGACCTCATCTGGACCAGCGGACCCTGAGTTCTGGAGGCACCGTGTCTGAGGGCAACTAGAGAGTGGAGTGTGGCAGGTGAGCTCCTCTCCAGCTGGTAAGGACCCGGGCCCTTCATCTGACCACCCCCAGTGGCCCTCTGGCGAGTTCCCAGAACCGGGAGAAAAGCCCTGTGGAAGAGAGAGCAGCCACAGCAGCCCTGAGGTGGTCCCCGCAGCAAGGGGCCGGGCCAGAGGATGAAGGCGTCCATGTGGGTCAGCGCCTGGTATGGAGAGAACCTGGGCATCACACAGTACAGCACAGCACAGCGGGCCTGTTCAGCCAGCAGGTGTGCAGGGCTTGCAGACCCCTCAGGCTTTGGGAAAATGACTTCCCTGAGAATTCCGGGTGAGGGTAAGAGACTCTGGTGAGGGCGGCTGAGAAAGGACGGGGTGGGCCAGGGACAGGACCCTGCCCACCTAGAGGTCTTCTCTCTGCCTGGAGAGCTTGAGAATTAGGGTCTGTGACTCTCGTGGTGGGCGGCCTATGTCAGTGTCTTCTGGGCATTTACATCAACCCAGGTCCCCGGGAGACAGATGGCACTCTGACAGGGGTGATCTGAGGAGCCCTTATAAAGGGGCCACTCACAAGCCTGTGGAATCGCACGGGGTGGTGCAGAGCCCCAGGGTGGCCATAAGGGGAGCATTTAGGAGCCTGGCTCAAAGGGCTACCTGGCGGGGAAGTTGCCAGAACGGCCAGAAACGTCCTGTAGAAGGGAGGGCACCAGCAGGAGCCCCCGAGGTGGTCCCGGCAGCGAGGGGCTCAGAGCCACAGGGGGAGGGCATCCACACAGGTCAGGGCCCAGGGCAGGGCGCAGCCCAGAGGCTGGGCCAGGGTGGCAGACGGAAGAGCCCCAGCACAGGGTCTGTCCCCCAACAGCACTGCCCAGTGCCCACAACCGGGCTCTGGTTCACCATCTGACGCGGGGTGTTTGTATGCAGGTGAAACGCCCACCACACACATCGAACCACTGAAGTGCACAGTGCGGTGGCATTCAGTGCCCCCACAACGCTGTGCAGCCCTCACCTCTCTAGTCTCTAACGTCTGTCTTCACCCCAGGAACACAGCCCAGCCCATGAGGCTGCCACTCTTACCTGGTGGTGAGACCTGCCTCCATGGGGGTCTCCCTGGCTGCTGTCCCTGCTGATTCCTGCTCCCCTCCTGCAGGCATGGGCCGTGGGTCCCTCTCAGCATCCCAGATGGCACCACCCCACCTGCCTTTCACCAGAAGGCCCCAGGTGGAAAACATATTGCGTCTTCATTTCAATGCATAAGTGCCCGACTGTGTGTGCAGGACTAAGAGGATGTTAGGCAGTTTTTATTCTCATCGCTCCCAGAAACAGAACAGGATGCCCACAGCCCAGTCTTCAGAGTCCTCTTATCGCCGCTCTCAAAGCTCTGCTCACGGTCTGCTCCGACCCTTCTGCTCTTCACGCCGTCACGGCCTGGAGAGCCCGGTCCTTCAGCTGCGGACCTGGCACAGATACCAGTCGCCACCAGCAGAGGGAAAGCAGAGTTCAGGAACGTCAGACCGACTTTGCCCTCAGGAATGCACTTTCTGCTGTGATGCAGAACCAGAGACATTTCACTGAATAGGCTGTACTCTTAGAACATATGGGGCACACTTTTTCATTGCACTCAGCAACAGGCAGCGTCCTGCTGGGGACAGAAGTGGTACTAAACGGACGTGCTCTTGCCGGATGCTGGGGTTCGGAGCCACGCCGCTCAGCAGACAAGCCCAGAGGGCCTCCAGGCTGACGGCGCTCTGGGCAGCTCCAGCCACTCTGCACGAGCACCTAGTGACCCGGGAACTCCCTGCCTCTCCCACACGCATCTGGGCATCTCTACCGGGTGTAAAGTGTGTGACTGTCGGAGTGCATCTGAAAGTGATGCTCCAGAATCACAGCTACTCAGATTCTTTCATTTTATGGGGGAAACCGAGGCCTGGAGACACGACACAGAGGCAAGGGGACAGCATGTGGAGCCACGGTTAGAACACAGGCTCCTGGAATCCTGGGTCTACTGCCCACTTGCTGTGACCCTGGCCAGACCCCTGGGCTTGGCTCCTCAGGTGGGAGGGTCTCGGCCAGCTCAGGTCAGCACACGGCCCAGGAGGGGCTCCAACCGGACAGCTGTCACCTGCCTCTGAAAGCCCTTTTACAGATGTCACCCTCACCTCTGGACTCCTCTATACTGTGATTATGCTTTTAGATGAAGAAAAAAAACCCAAAACAGGAAACTTGTAAACATTAAAATATATAGAATTGAGAACAATAAGCACTCTTTGAAAGTAATGTGGTTAAGATTATTGATTGAAAGGACAAAAATGAACACAATGAAATTTAGAAATACAGACAGAGGGCACGTAGCACCCCCTCCACCCCATGTGGCACAGCGTAGAGACGACACTCATTTATGATCCCAGAGACACGTCCTCAGAGGACGGAGACCCACATGGAACACGGGATCTGTTCAAGCTCAGGAGCTAGAAATACGACAGCTCGTCGTGCCTGGCTTTGTTGGTCTGATAGCTGGACAAGGCCGGGGGCTTGTTTTCGTGTGGGAGGCTTTTAAACACTCGAATGTGCACGAAGTCGTCATCGCCAACCTGAACCTGGAAGGAGAGAGTGGAGTGAGGGGGCAGGTGCAGCCTCTGACCCCAGCTCCCCTGTGGACCGGACTGTGTGAGAAAGGCCTGGATGTGGGGGAGCCATGTCCCTTCAGGTCATCAGTGACGGGGCTGATGACATTCCCCTCTCCTTCCTTCAAGTGCACCAGACGCCCTGGTTACCCCAGCGACACCCTTGCACCCCACACTCACTCCATCAGAGCCATCACTTCCCCAAGAGGCTCGGTCCTCTCTCCAAGGAGGCTGGCGTGTGCACACACAGGCACACACACACGTAGACACATTCGTTCTAGAGGCCACAAACCCCTGAAGCAGGGGCTGGCCAGGATCCCCCTTTAAGCACTCCTGAGATGGCACCTATGAGCCCATGCCACCCACTTCTGCACGAGCACCCATCAGGCCAGACCCCCCACGGGGCAGACACCCCACCTTGATGAAGTGGTTTGTCCCCGCGACCACCTGGCTCCGGAACTCCACAGCCTTAAAAATAGGGAACTTCTTATTTTCCTTCTCCTCCAGCTGTGACCTCACCTGGGGAAGGGGAGAGAATGGAAAAATCGAGATGCCGCTGCTCCTGCCACAGCAACTCACACAAGACCTCGTGTCTGACGTTTGTCTTACAAACCGCATTCCGATGCCGCCCTGCACAGACGTTCTGTGACGCGACGTGTCTCTATCACGGAGGGGACGCGGTACACTCAGCCCCGACGCCGACGTTCAGGAAGCGACGCCTCACTTCTCCCCAGGTTCAGCGACACCACCGCTGCGCCTCCTTGCCCTCCCTTTTCTAGGCCTGGGAGATCTTTCTATTTTCATCCTCACAACGCCATGTACAACTTTATGCCCTGTTCTTTCTACCTGACATGCCACCGGTTCAGGGATGTTTATAATTTTCAAATTACTGTTTTAAAGTTGAAAACTAGGAAATGGTAAAATTTAAACTAAACGTAGTCTTCCATCTTACGGACGTGCCTTAATTCCCTGCACTCTCCCCTCTGCCCGCTCCGTCGGTCCTCTCTTCCCCTCCAGCAGATAAGGCTGCAGACCTGTGCGTGCAGGTGGAAGGGCTTCGCTGCACTGGGAGGGGTTTCTTTGGGATGCAGGCCCTTGGGCAGAGGCTGCGCCTGATCTTTGGTGTCAGTCACTGTACTTTTGGTTCAGTGCTGTTTTCCAGGGTCTTGGCCTTTCAGGAACAGAGCATCTTTATGGGGGAAGGAGAGACCTGTTTTTTCATTTAAAATCTCACCTGATTTGAAAGGGTTCTGCCTGCTA
>NW_025794486.1:0-2703 GCF_021613505.1 Equus quagga | reverse complement strand
CGTCCAGGAGCTCCCCTGCTCTGTCCACGCGGCTGGAAGGTTCTCACTGTAGTGTGTGCATCTCCCTGGGGCAGCACCCACCTGTGCCTGGGCACTTACCTGTACTTGTCCATGCAGAGTGCCTGCTGGGTCTGCAGGGAACTGACCCCGCAGACGGTCTACAAGCCCAGGCGGGGCGAGTGACACCCACAGACCTGCCCGGGGGCTGGGAAGGAATGGCCTGTCTCTTTTCCCGCTCCAGGAGTGGAGGCAGGAAAGCCACAGCTGTGTGCAAGGACAGCTGAGAAAACCCAAATGGAGGTGGTGGAACAGGAGAGGCGGAGGCCTGGAATGCCAGCCCAGGGCACTGCCTGCGGGACAACAGTTCACTGACTCCCTTGTTGACCGGGAGAAAGACCGGCTGGGCTGTACCAAGGGAGCACAGAGGGCCCCAGGAAAGTTAGAAGCTGCCTGTTCCTGGCCCTCAGGGGTCCAGGGTGGGGCAGACAGCCAGGGAAGGCACAAGGACATGGCTGGTGGGCACTTCTCCAGGAGGTGGGTACAGAATGCACGACTCTGACGTCTTCTGACCTGGGTCAGCCTCTCACTCTGTCTCCTGACCTGCAGCCCAGAGCCCTCCAGGATGCTACCCTGCACCTCTCCCCTTAGAGCCGCCCAGCCAGCGCCCGGCTCCCCCACAGCTGCCCCACAGTCTCTCCCAGCAGCAGTGACACTGCCACTTACATGTCACCCTTAAGTGATCAACACCAAGTTACGGGGCCCTTTGAGACGGCAACTCTCTCTGCTGAATGTGCTCACCCACATGCAACCTCCATGGGACAGTGGGGAATTTCTGGGGCCTGGAAAACCAGGAAATGTTGGGAAGGGCGGGGCTGTGGAGCAGCTGTGGGGGAAGAGCAGGAACCATGCCCAGGGGAGGCCCACACACAGAATCCCTGCGAAGTCCTCCTTTTCAAGGGTCTCGTGGGACTGACTCAGCCCCTTCCTGCTGTCATGTGGTCAAGCACGAGCAGGACCCTGGGCTGACCGGTCCTGGCTTCAGGGGGCAGCAGCAGGGGAGGAGGTCACAGGGGAACAAGTCTGTCTTACTTTCCTCTCCAGACTCAGACCTCCAGCCTTCCTGGCCTGCACCTTGTCTTGCTGGTAAAGACTCACCTTGCTGACACGTGAGGATGGGTGGGGCAGCCCCCTCACCCACCCTCACCAGAACCTCCCCTGCAGGTGCCTTCCCCACGCCCAGGCTACCGATGAGGAAACCGAGGGCGGGGTCAGCCAGCCGCCCAGGGTCGGACCAGGCTCTGCCTCTGCCCCCAGCCGGGTTCGCTTCCTTTGCGCTACGGTTTGAAAACTTTTTATCTGGAGACGATTTCACACTTGGGCACACAGCGTTGCAACAACAGCACAGTGAGGACCCTGTACTCACTTTCCCGGATTCACCGACCCCACCTGCGGCATCCTCAGCTCTCTCTCTACACGATTTTTCCCATCTACCCGAGGGTGTTCACAGCAGGGCCCTGCCCCTCCGCGCCCCGCCGTGCGCATCCCAGGGCAGGAGGGCGCTCTCCCGTGACCCAGCCGGGGCGCGGGCCCCGAACCCAGCGCTCGCCTGCACTCCAGCCGCCATCTCAGCGTCCTGGGCGGCGGGTCCCCAGGGCCCGGGCAGGACCCCGACCCCATCCCCGCTCGGCAGCCCCGCCGCGGCCCGGCCTACCTGGTCGGCTATGGCCTGGGTCTCGGCCGTGGCGGGCTGAGTGGCGGAGGGCGCGCCGCACATCATCCTGGCGGTGGGCGGGGGTGGGAACGGAGAGCGAGTGTGCACACGGAGAGCGGCCAGTGACAGTGGACCGCGAGAGCGGGAATAAATGATGACCAGGGCCCCTCCCACCCGGAGCAGGCGCGGCATCACGTGACGCGCGGGCGGGACCACTGCGCCCGGCGCGGAGGGGGTTTCCGTCTGGGTCGGGCTTGGCGCGGGATCGCAGACCCGTCGAGGTGGGCGCGGGGCACGCGCACGGCCGCAGCCCGAGTGCTCCCGCCCCCTCTGTGGGCACCGTCTCGGGACCGAGGATCTTGCGCTGCGGGGTCCCCCCGCCCGGGGCTTGGTGTCGTCCTCCCCGGGACTCTGGAGTCAAGAGGGTGCGGGTGGGGGCGTGACCCTGCGTGGCGGGGCGGGGGCGGGGGCGGTGGAGGTGGGGGGTGACTATGAGCTGCACGGGGTGGGCGCGGTCGAGGGGTCCCCGGAACTGGTGGTGGGGGACTGGGGATGTGGGTGGCGGCGGGCCGGGCCTTGCGGAGGATGCGGAGGGTACATGGTCCTTGCGTGCAGGTCGCAGAATGCGGATGGTCCAGTCCCCCCAGACCCCCCTGTCCTGCCCTGGTCTCCATGTCCCCACAGCCTGAAGCATTGTCCCGTGCGTGCCATGGACAGCGGTGGGTTCTGAAATGGCCGAGACTTTTAGGGCCCGAAGATGAGTGGGAGGAGTGGGGAGCTGGACCCGAGAATTGCCAGGGGCAGGGGCCAGAGAAGCCGCGCCCAGCCCAGCCCGGACCTGGAGGAGCTGGGGAGAGGGGCAGGGGGCTGCCAGGGCGTCCCGGAGCCCAGAGTCAGGCCCTGCCCACCTTGCTCCTCAGCTGCAAGGCCTGGGCCAACGCCCCACTGTGCCGGCCTGTGGTGTGGGCTGTTGGGGACATCAGAAGCTTGTG
>NW_025794485.1:6297-20546 GCF_021613505.1 Equus quagga | reverse complement strand
ATCTAAATGAAAAAATCCTCAAAAAAATTCTAGCAAAACAAACTTAGGTTGTTTAATTGAAATATTTCTTCTTTCTTAATGGAGGTGTTTATCACTATAAATTTCTCTGTCAGTACTGCTTTTGCTGTAATAATTCTTGTTACATTGTCTTTCAATTTTCATTTGTTTCAAGAAATTTATTGATTTTACTTTTGTTATCTTCTTTGATCTAGTGGTTGTTTCCTTGATTTTTCATATTTCTTAAAATCTTTTGCTGTTTCTGCATTTGCAGATGCAGTATGTCCTCCTGTCTTTACCTACTGGCTTTAGAAGAGAATACCTTGTGTCAGCCCTACTAGGAATTTGATGCTTCCTCAGACCTTACTGATTGGTACCTGTGCTCCTCACTTACACCCTGTTGCTGTAGAATTCTTAAGCTTTTATATCTTCTCTCAATAGCAAAGCCATACCAAGTGCTGATTATCTCCCTTTTTGCTTTTCTTATAGCAATGCTGAGTTATCAAGTTTTTAGCTTCTCCCAGGACTGCAGACTGAGGCTGGCTTATGCATGTGTCAAACTGCAGAAACTCACTTTCACCACCATCAGAATGCACACAGGGAGACTGCCACAGAGTGGGAATGTTTTTTGGTTGAGTCAAGTGGAGCAGTGGTGGTACTTGTGGATCAGTTGAGGGGATGAGCCAGATGCTCATGTGTGGGCCTCCTAATGGAGTTTGTTAAATTGTTAGTAGGATCTGTTTCCCTTTGATATGATCCAATCCAAATCGTACCTGCTGTTCTCCCATTTTCTGTTCTTTCTGTGCCCAGTCATGTAGCTCACAACTCAGTACTTTGAATGGGGTGAGAGACAAATGGGTCTGTTTGGCAGCATCCCACAGAGCTGGGGGATCTGGTGCTCACTTATACTGTCTCACTACCCCTGCAGGAGAAATAATGAGCCGAGAAGGACTATCTTGACACTGAGCTGTACTGCTCTGATAGAGGTGTGACATGGGTAAAGTCAAGCTGTTCCTTTTATCCTCAATGCATCCAATCTTGTTATTTTTTTTCTGGAACTTCTCTGCTGGTCACTTTGACTCCCACAAAGGCTTTCTTGTCAATGGTGATTATCAAATCAGTGTTCTCTGGGGGAATATGGTAGAAAACTCCTATTCTGCCATTTTGATATTGTCATTTGAAACTTTTATTTTTTTTTAAATCTGACTTATGTTGATGGTTAGAATTCTTAAATTGAAGGCTTATAGAATATAGAAAGAACTAGGCAAGTTCTTTTTCTATTGATATGGACAAGCCCTATTCTAGAAAAATTTCTAACTTTACCATATATGCAAGTGGCTTTCTGCATCCTATCATATAGCTGTAGTATAAAGTATCATATTAAGGAGTATAATATGACATAATATGTGAATAATGCAAAGGATTACTGCTTAGGCATGAATCTCAGCTCTATCACTTATTAGCTGTATGATTTTTGCCAAATTATTTACTTTTTATGGGTCTCAGTATTATAATAATTATAATTTATTTTAACACACCTCAATTCAGATAGTGTGATAAAATGTAAAAACTGGGGTAATACTTTTAGGTGTGGTCAGTTGTCCATATCAACTACAAAACTCACCATGGTTCTCCAATTCTGGAGAAAGATACTATGGTTTTTGTTTGTTTGTTTGTTTGTTTTTAATTTTTATTGAGTTAATGATAGGTTACAATCTTGTGAAATTTCAGTTGTACATTATTGTTTGTCAGTCGTGTTGTAGGTGCGCCCCTTCACTCTTTGTGCCCACCCCCACCCCACCTTTCCCCTGGTAGCCACTAATCAGTTCTCTTTGTCTACATTTTTAAATTCCTCATATGAGTGAAGTCATACAGAGATTGTCCTTCTCTATCTGGCTTATTTCACTCATCATAATTCCCTCAAGTTCCATCCATGTTGTTGCAAATGGGAAGATTTTGTTCTTTTTTACAGCTGAGTAGTATTCCATTGTGTGTGTATATATATATATATATATATATATATACACACCACATCTTCTTTATCCAATCATCTGTTGATGGTCATTTAGGTTGCTTCCATGTCTTGGCTATTGTAAATAATGCTGCAATGAATATTATGGAATTGCTGATTTCAAGCTCTTTGGATAGATACCTAGTAGTGGGATAGCTGGGTCATATGGTAGTTCCATTTTTTAATTTTTTGAGGAATCTCCATACTGTTTTCCATAGTGGCTGCACCAGTTTGCATTCCTACCAGCAGTGTATGAGGGTTCCTTTTTCTCCACCACCTCTGCAACACTTTAACTATTTGCTTTAGTTATTTTTGTCATTCTAATGGGTGTAAGGTTATATCTTAGTGTAGTTTTGATTTGCACTTCTCTGATGATCAGCGATGATGAGCATCTTTTCATGTGCCTATAGGCCATCTGTATACCTTCTTTGGACAAACGTCTGTTCATGTCTCCTGCCCATTTTTTGGTCAGGTTGTGTGATTTTTTGTTGTTGAGTTGTGCGAGTTCTTTATATATTATGGATATTAAGCCTTTGTCAGATGTTTGACTTGCAAATATTTTTTCCCAGTTAGTGGGTTGTTTTTTTGCTTCAATCCTGTTTTCATTTGCCTTGAAGCTCTTTAATCTGATGAAGTCCCATTTGCTTATTCTTTCTATTGCTTCCCTTGTCTGAGAAGACATGGTGTTCAAAAAGGTCCTTTTAATACTGATGTCAAAGAGTGTACTGCCTATGTCTTCTTCTAGAAGGCTTATGGTTTCAGGTCTCACCTTTAGATCTTTGATCCATTTTGAGTTTATTTTGCTGAATGGTGAAAAAGAATGGTCAATTTTCATTCATTTAGATGTGGCTTTCCAGTTTTCCCAGCACCATTTGTTGAAAAGACTTTCTTTTCTCCATTGTATGCCCTCAGCTCCTTTGTCGAAGATTAGCTGTCCATGGATGTGTGGTTTTATTTCTGGGCTTTCAATTCTGTTCCATTGATCTGTGCACCTGTTTTTGTACCAGTACCATGCTGTTTTGATTACTGTAGCTTTGTAGTATGTTTTGAAGTTAGGGATTGTGATGCCTCCAGCTTTGTTCTTTTTTCTCAGGATTACTTTAGCAATTTGGGGTCTTTTGTTGCCACATATGAATTTTAGGATTCTTTGTTCTGATTCTGTAAAGAATGTTGTGGGGATTCTGATTGGGATGGCGTTGAATCTGTAGACTGCTTTAGGTAGAATGGACATTTTAACTATGTTTAGTCTTCCAATCCATGTGCATGGAATGTCTTTCCATCTCTTTATGTCGTTATCCATTTCTTTCAGAAAAGCCTTGTAATTTTCATTGTAAAGGTCTTTCATTTACTTACTTAAATTCACCCCAAGGTATTTTACTCTTTTTGTTACTATTGTGAATGGTATTGTGTTCTTGAGTTCTTTTTCTGTTAGTTCATTATTAGAATATAGAAATGCTACTGATTTATGTAAATTGATTTTATACCCTGCAACTTTGCTGTAGTTGTTGATTACTTCTAAAAGTTTTCCAATGGATTATTTAGGGTTTTCTATATATAAGATCATGTCGTCTGAAAACAGCGAGAATTTCACTTCTTCCCTCCATATTTGGATTCCTTTTATTTCTTTCTGTTGCCTAATTGCTCTGGCTAAAACTTCCAGTAATACATTGAATAAGAGTGGTGATAGAGGGCATCCTTGTCTCCTTCCTGTTTTCAGGGCTATGGTGCTCAGTTTTTGCCCATTGAGTATGATGTTGGCTGTGGGTTTGTCATATATGGCCTTTATTATCTTGAGGTAGTTCCCTTCTATGCCCATTTTGTTCAGAGTTTTTATCATAAATGGCTGTTGGATCTTGTCAAATGCCTTCTCTGCATCTATTGAGATGATGATGTGGTTTTTATTCCTCAGTTTGTAGATGTGCTGTATCACGTTGATTGATTTGCACATGTTGAACCATCCCTGTGTCCCTGGTATGAATACCACTTGATCATGATGTATGATCCTTTTGATGAATTGCTGAATTTAGGTTGCCAAAATTTTGTTTAGAATTTTTGCATCTATATTCATCAGTGATATTGGCCTGTAGTTCTCCTTTTTTCATGCTATCCTTGTCAGGGTTTGGTATCAGCATGATGTTGGCCTCGTAGATTGTGGTAGGAAGTGTTCCGTACTCCCTAATTTTTTGTAATAGCTTGAAAAGTATAGGTATTAAATCCTCTCTGAAAGTTTGGTAGAATTCCCCAGGAAAGCCATCTGGTCCTGAGGTTTTATTCTTGGGCATGATTTTGATTGCTGTTTCAATCTCTTTCCTTATGATTGGTCTGTTCAAATTGTCTGCTTCTTCTTGACTAATCTTGGGGAGATTGTAGGAGTGCAAGAATTTATCCATTTCCTCTAGGTTATCCATTTTGTTGGCATATAGTTTTTCGTAGTATTCTCTT
Source organism: Equus quagga (assembly GCF_021613505.1). NCBI lineage: Eukaryota > Metazoa > Chordata > Mammalia > Perissodactyla > Equidae > Equus > Equus quagga. The sequence continues at coordinate 16,096 of NW_025794485.1, read as the reverse complement.
ATAATCCATTGTATTTCTGCGGAGTCTGTTGTTATTTCTCCTCTTTCATTTCTGATTTTGTTTATTTGAGCTTTCTCCCTTTTTTTCTTTGTAAGTCTGGCCTGGGGTTTTCTAATTTTATTTATCTTCTCAGAGAACCAGGTGTTTGTTTCATTGATTCTTTCTACTGTCTTTTTTGTTTCAATAGCCTTTATTTCCACTCTGATGTTTATTATTTCTCTCCTTCTACTGACTGTGGGCTTTGTTTGGTCTTCTTTCTCTAATTCAGTTTGGTGCAGTTTAAGATTGCTTATTTGGGATTTTTCTTGTTTGTTAAGATGTGTCTGTATTCTGATGAATTTTCCTCTTAACACAGCTTTTGCTGTATCCCATATGAGTTGGTATGGCATGTTATCATTTTCATTTATCTCCAGGTTTTTTTGATTTCTTATTTAGTTTCTTCAATAATCCATGGCTTGTTTAATAGTACATTGTTTAGTCTCCACATCCTTATGCTTTTCTCAGCGTTTTTCTTGTAATTAATTTCTAGCTTTATAGCATTATGATTGGAGAAGAGGCTTGTTATTATTTCACTTTTTAAAAATTCGTAGAGGCTTGCCTTTTTTCCCAACATATGGTCTATCCTTGAGAATGTTTCCTGCACAATTGAGAAGAATGTGTATTCTGCTGTTTTTGGATGAAGTGTTCTATATATGTCTATTAAGTCCAGCTGTTTTAACTTTTCATTTAGCTCCACTCCTTTCCTTGTTGATTTTCTGTTTGTATGATCTGTCTATTAATGCGAGTGGGGTGTTGAGGTCCCCTACTATTACTGTGTTATTTTTGATATCTTCCTTTAGGTCTGTTAATAGTTGCTTTATGAGCTTTGGTGCTCCTGTGTTGGGTGCATAGATGTTTATGAGTGTTATTTCTTCTTGATGAAGTGTCCCTTTGATTATTATATATTGGCCCTCTGTGTCTTTCTTTACATCCTTTATCTTGAAGTCTGTTTTGTCTGATATAAGTATTGCATCACCTGCTCTCTTTTGTTTGCTATTAGCTTGAAGTATCATCTTCCACCTCTTCACTCTGAGCCTGTGTTTGTCCTTGGGGTTGAGGTGTGTTTCCTGGAGGCAAGAAATTGTTGGATCTTATTCTTTAATCCATTTTGCCACTCTCTGTGTTTTTATTGGAGAGTTCAATTGGTTTACATTGAGGGTGATTATTGATACATGAGGGCTTCATGCTGTCATTCTGTTGCTCGTTTTGTGATTTTCCTGCATTACCTTTGTTTCTTGCCCTGTGTGTTTTAGCCTACCCATTGACTTCTGCAATTTTTATGCTGGGTTTCTTAGATTTTTCCTTATTTGTGTTTTGTGTCTCTTTTGTTTTTCAGTTTGCTGGGTACCCTGAGGTTTGTATTCAGAATCTCGTGTATAACATAGTCCATTTTCTGGTGGTCTCTTACTTCCTCAGCCTAGACTGTTTCAGTCCCTTTCCTCCTGCCCTCCTAAATTATTATTTTCATCTCTTATTCCAACTCATGTTTTGAATTTGTCGTTAGAGTGATAAGATTGTGTTTACTTGGTGATTTCCTTTCCTTTATCCTAGTGCTATAGTTGAATATTTGCTATCCTATTCTATTTCTATTTGTATCCCTACTCTGTCTTTTGTGACCCCTTTCTCCCTTTTTTTCTTTTTTCAGGTGTGAGAGCCTTCTTGAGGATTTCTTTTACTGGAGGTCTTGTGACTACAAAGTCCCCTAACAGTTGTTTGTCTGGAAAAGATTTAATTTCTCCCTCACATCTACAGGATATTTCTGCTGGATAGAGTATTCTTGGCTGAAGATTCTTATCCGTTAAAGTTTTCAATATGTCACTCCAATCTCTCCTAGCTTATGAGGTTTCTCTAGAGAAATCCACTGAAAGTCTGATAGGGGTTCCTTTGTAGGTTATTTTCTTCTGTCTTGCTGCCCTGAGTATTCTGTTTGTCATTCATTTTTGCCATTTTTACTACTATTTGCCTTGCATTAGGTCTTTTTACATTGACAAATGTGGGAGATCTGAAAGTTTCCTTCACACACATTTCTCCCTCAATCCCTAGATTTGGGAAATTCTCTTCTATAATTTCATTAAGCACATTTTCTACTCCATTTTCCTTTTCCATGCCCTCCAGTATTCCAATAATTCTTAAATTGGTTTTCCTCACTGAATCTGCTATTTCTCAAAGATTATTTTCATTTTTTAAATTCTTAGTTTTCTTTCTTCCTCTGTCTGAAGCCATTCAGCCTGTCTATCTTCGATTATGCTAATTTGCTCCTCTATGGTGTCTGCATGGGCATTCAGGGAATCCATATTCTGTTTTATCTGGTCCATTGTATTTTTCATCCCTAGTATTTCTGGTTGATTCTTCTTTATGGTTTCAATGACTTTAGTGAAGTAACTCCAGAACTCCTTGAGTTCTTTCTCTATATTTCCCTTTACTTCACTGAGTTTTTTGATGATAGCTACTCTGGATTCATTGTCACTTAGTTTACCTTTGTCCAAGTCCTCAGGACATAATTCTGTGTTTTTATTGTTTTCCTTTTGTTCTGGAGCTTTTATAAATTGCTGGATGGTAGAGGAGCGATTTTTGCACATGCTGCTATAATTCGGTTGCAGTTACAGCCTGTTGCCACTAGATGGTGGTCGAGAGCCACACGTTTTGAGCCCTCTGCCTTAAGCCGCAGTGGTGGGTGCACAGTGTGGGTTGGGGGAGGAGGGGCACTTTCACGCGCGCAGACCTGGAGTTCCTTCAGCACTCGCTCTCTGGTTTCCTGGGGCCCTGGCTTGATAGGGTCGTCTCACATGAATGCTTTCCCCCATTAGAGGGTTTCGGCTGCACAGGTCTGTGGGAGTCCTGGACTGTTCCCTTCCCCGCTCTTTCCCTCGCCTACAGCAGCGATCCCAGTCTCTAGGGGAGGGAGGGAAGTTCTCTCTTAGCTGGTTCCAGCTCCTCTGCGGGCAGCGCCAGCCTCTCTGTCCTCTGTCATTTGAGTGCTGTGGGTCTCTGATGATCTCTTTGTTACTAGGATTTTTGGGTTGGAATTTAGTTGTTCCTTTGGTTGTACTTTGGAGGGAAGAGAGTCCTGGGTGAGCTCACTCTGCCATGTTGTTGACGTCCTACCAAGATAGTACAGTTTTGATCTGTGTTTATCTTTAATCAGTACCAGAGGTTTTGCTAATTACTATAATGAATGTAGAAAGCTATTTAATGGGAGAAGTCATTGATTGTACCAAACATCTCCCATTTGCCTAACCAAATCTACTTTTTGGCTTACACTAACCTGTATTTTGCTTCACTAAAAGACTCATTTCCTCTCTGGTATGTCTTTGAGTTAGTCTACAGGTTGTCACCAGGAATAGCTGGAAAAATGGAGGGAGAGTGAGATTGGATTATTCACTACTGTGGCTGGATTTTTCTGGAGCTGCTCTATGACTCAGCTCTAAGTCACTGCTCCTTTATATGATGTGATTCCATTGTCTTATCGTTCTAGTAACCACCTTCTCTTTTTGTTTCTTCTGGTTTACCTTTGGCAATAGGTTCTCATGTTTTTACACCAAGGTAAAAATACCAAGTAACAGCTTATTTCCTATTATTGTTAATGGGAAAATTACATTTTAAGCTACCCCAACTCAAACACAGTAAAGTGCACATATATCAGTAATAAATCATCATTTTAGGATGTAAAATTCATTAATAATTCTTTAAAATGATAATGTTCATTAAGAATTACAATTAGTATTTCTGTTAATAAAGTTATATTCAGTGCATTAATAAGTCTTTTGCATTTCATGCTACAAATATTTTATTTATAGTAAGTCATGGAAAATTACAAACAATACATAAAATTATCAGAGAAAATACCAACAAATGTTTAAAACAAGAATAAAATAATTTTATGTAGTGCATTTTTACTTGACAATTGAAGTTAATACTTAAAATTTGAGAAATTTAATGACAGGAAAGTGAAGACACATTTCACAATATCTATTTGTAATTTTTAAGTTGTATAAATTACATAGGGTATGTAATTTCACCTTTCCTATCCTGTGCATTATTTTCTTAACTACTAGATTTTGAAAGGTATAACTTTTTGCTATAATAAGTGGTCATATAATGTATTCATATGCATATATTATATATAGGCATGTCTCGTTTTTTTAGTACCTCACTTTATTGCATGTCACATATATTGTGTTTTTTACAAATTGAAGGTTAATGCAACTCTGAGTCAAGCAAGTCTATCAGCACTCAGATGATGGTTAGCATTTTTTAGCAATAAAATATCTTTTAATAAAAGTATACACATAGTATTTTTAGACATAATGCTATTGCGCACTTAATAGACCAGTCTAGTGTAAGCATAACCTTTGTATGCACTGGCACACCAAAATATTCATGGCTTGCAATATTATGATATTTGCTTTGTTTCAATGGTCTGGAAGTGAACTTGGCATATCTCCAAGGTATGCCTGTACTACAAGAGATCCTCAATAAGAGTAAAAGCTAATTTCTCATTAAAACCCAGAAATCAGAGGTGAGGTCAGCATCATGGTGGAGTGAGCTCTCCCGGTAAACTCTCCCTGGAAAGATATACTGAAAAAGACATACATATTCCAACAGAGGACATCCACACAACACAAAAGACATCTGAGAGACCCAAGCAGCCACATGTGGGAAGGTGGGTGTCCTGGAGCCCTCCTGAGGAAGTGGATCAAGGTAAGAGAATGCTTCTCTTCATCAAGGAAGGACAGTGACCTAGGGATTATGTGTAGCCACAGGGAGGAAATCAGGGAGGGACTAGTGGCCCTCTGAGGGAAGACCATAGATCCCAGAAGTCCCCACAGCCCAGGGAAAAACCCATTACAGATGGGACAAGCTATCATAGGGATGCCTGCATCAAACCTACACCCTAGGAGACCAGGTAATGAGGGCAGAGTGAGAAGCCCCTGAGATCATGCAGGAGAATAAGACATCCCTCACCCCAACCGCTGTCCCAGCACCATGGCCCAGCCCCTTGGAGTTGTCCCCTCTGTTCTCAGTGGGCTCAGAATACACAGCTCTTGACCCCCACCTAGTAGTGAAAGCTGGAAGTGGCAATGAAATACTACCACAATGAGGAAACACAAATCTACCGTGATGAGCATTATGAAAAGTTATATTAAATTTCCAGACAAGAAGAAAATGACAAGTACCCATAAATGAATCCTGAAGACACAGAAATATATAACCTAAATGACAAAGAATTCAAAATAGTCATCATTAAAAAAATGAGTTAAAGAGAATACAGATAGACAATTCAATGAGTTCAGGAGGTACTTCACAAAAGAGAATTGAAACTATAAAGAAGAACCAAACAAAAATATTGGAGATGAAAAACACAATGGGTGAGATGAAGCAGAATATGGATTCCCTGAAAAATAGAGCAGATATCTTTGTGAAATGAATCACCATGATTGAGGACAGAGATGTTGGAATGCTTTAGATGGAGGAGGAGAGAGAACTAAGACTAAAAAGAAATGAAGTCTCCAAGAAGGGTCCAACTCAAATAAGAAAAGCAACATAAGGATTATAGTTATTCCAGAGAGAAAAGAGGAGAATGGAGCAGAAAGCATATTCAAAGGAATAATAGCAGAGAACTTCCTGGGGAAGGAGATGGAAATCCATGTGGAAGAGGTTATCAGATCTCCTAAATATGCCAATGTAAAAAGATCTACTGCAAGGCATATTGTAGTGAAACTGGAAAAAGTGAACAACAAAGAAAGAATACTAAGGGCAGCAAGGCAGAGGAAAATAATCTACAAAGGAACCCCTATCAGGCTTTCAGTGAATATCTCAGAAGAAACTTTTCAGGCTAGAAGATAGTGGGATGATATATTTAAAATTCTGAAAGACAAAAACTTTTAGCCAAGAATAAGCTATCCAGCAAAATATCCTTCAGATATGAAGGAGAAATAGAAACTTTCCCAGATAAACAAAAGCTAAGGAAGTTAAACACCACAAAAAACCCTACAAGAAATCCTCAAGAAGGCCCTCATACCTGAAAACAAAAAAGGGGGGATAACAGGGTTACAAAGCATGGAGTAAGGCAATAAATAGGTAGACAAAATCAGACAAAGTACACTTGAAGATAAGTAAAGAGAGACAAAGAGGGGCAGTATATAATGATCAAAGGGACACTTTACCAAGAAGATATAACACTTATAAATACCTAAACAGCCAACACAGGGGCACCAAAGTACTTAAGGCAACTATCAACAAACCTAAAAGGAGACATTAATAACAACACAGTAATAGTAGAGAACCTCAACACTCCACTCACATCAGTGGATAGATTATCCAGACAAAAAGTCAACAAGGAAACCATGGAACTAAATGAAAAGCTGGACCAGACGTACTTAATAGCTGTATATAGAACACTCCATCCAAAAACAGCAGAATACACATTCTTCTCAAGTGTGCAAGGAACATTCTCAAGGATAGGTCATATATTGGAAAACAAGGTAAGCCTAAATAAATTTAAGAAGATGGAAATAACAAGCATCTTTTCTGATCACAGCACTATGAAGCTAGAAATTAATTACAAGAAAAAAGCTAAGAAAGGCACAAAGATGTCGAGACTAAATGGCATGCTACTGAGCAGCCAATGGATGATGAAGAAATTAAAGGAGAGATAAAACAAATCTGGAGACAATTGAAAATGAAACCATCCCATGACAACTCATATGGGATGTAGTAATACAGGCTCACCTTAACAAAGAAGAAAAATAGCAAATAAGCAATCTTAAACTGCACCTAACTAAATGAGAAAAAGAAGAACAAACAAAGCCCAAAGTTAGCAGAAGGAGGGAAAATAATAAACATCAGGGCAGAAATAAATGCAATGGAAACAAAATGGACAGTAGAAAGGATCAATGAAACAAAGAGCTGGTTCTTTGAGAAGCTAAACAAATTAACATGCCTGGCTAGATGTACACGGAAAAAAGGGGAGAAAGCTCAGATAAATAAAATTAGAAGTGAAAGAAGAGACATTACAATGGATACCACAGAAATACAAAGTGATTATAAGAGAATACTATGAAAAGCTATATGCCAACAAATTGGACAATCTAGGGGAAATAGATAAATTCTTAGACTCTTACAACCTCCCAAAGCTGAATCAAGAAGAAATAATCTGAATAGACCAATCACAAGTAAAGATATTGAGAGTAGTCAAAAACATCCCCAAAAATGAAAGTCCAGGACCAGACAGCTTCCCTGGTATATTCCAGCAAATACTTAAAGAGGATTTAATATCTATCCTTCTTAAACTATTCCAAAAAATTAGGGAAGATGGAGAACTTCTTAACATATTCTGGAAGACCAACATCACTCTGACACCAAAGCCTGACAAGGACAGCACAAAAAGGAAAACTTGAGGCCTATATCTCTGATTAACATAGATGCAAAAATTCTCAACCAAAAATTGGCAAGCCAAATATGGCAATACATCAAAAGGCACATTCACCATGATCTAGTCGGATTTATACCAGGGACACGGGGGTGGTTCAACATCTGGAAATCAATCAATGCGATATGCTATATCAACAAAATGAGGAATAAAAACCTTGTGATCATCTGAAAAGATGCAGAGAAAGCATTTGACAAGCTCCAATAGCTATTTATGATAAAAAACTCTCAATAAAATGGGTATAGAAAGAAATGATGTCAACATAATACAGGCTGTCTGTGACAAACCCAAAGCCAACATCATACTCAAAGGGCAAAAACTGAAAGTCATCCCTCAGAGGACCAGACAGGGGTGCCCACCCTCACCACTCTTCTTTGACATTGTGCAGGAGGTTTTGGCCAGAGCGATTACGAAAGAAAAAGGAATAAAAGGAACCCAAATAGGCAATGAAGAAGTGAAACTCTCACTGTTTGCAGATGACAAGACCTTGTATGTAGACCACCCTAAGAATTAATTGGAAAACTATTAGAAATAATCAACAACTACATTAACACTGCAGGGTATAAGATCAACTTACAAAAGTAAGTTGCATTTCTGTACTCCAATAATGAGTTAACAGAAAGAGAACTCAAGAATACAATTCCATTTACAATTTCAGTGAAAAGAATAATATCTGGGAAAAATTTAACCAAGGAGGTGAGAGACCTATAAAATGAAAACTATAAGACATTATTGAAATAAATTGATGATGACATAAAGATTGGAAAGATATTCTGTGCACATGGATAAGAAGAATAAACAAGTTAAAATGTCCATACTACCCAAAGCAATCTACAGATTCAGTGCAATCTGCATCATAATCTCAATGACTTTTTTCATGGAGATAGAACAAAGAATCCTGAATAAGCAAAAAAAGACCCTGAATAAGTTAAAGCAATCCTGAGAAAAAAGAACAAAGCTTCAAGCATCACATTTCCTGACCTCAAAATTTACTAGAAATGTACAGAACAGCATGGCAGTGGTACAAAAACAGGCACATGGATTAATGGATCAGAATTGAAAGCCCAGAAATAAAACTGTATATTTATGGACAGCTAATCTTCAATGAAGGAGCTAAGAACACACAATGGAGAAAAGATAATCTCTTCAATGAATGGTATTGGGAAAACAGGACAGCCACTTGCAAAAGAATGAAAGTAGACAATTATCTCACACCACACACAAAAATAAACTCAAAATAGATCAAAGACTTGAAGCTAAGACCTGAAACCTTAAAACTTATGGAAGAAAATATAGGTAGTATACTCTTTGACTTCAGGCTTAAAAGGATCTCATTGAATACCATGTCTTCTCAGACAAAGGAAATAAAGGAAAAAAATAAACAGGTGAGACTTCATCAGACTAAGGGGCTTCTGCAAGCTAAAGGAAGCCAGGATCAAAATAAAAAGACAGGGGCTGGCCTGGTTGCCCAGTGGTTAAGTTCACGTGCTCCACGTCAGCAGCCTGGGGTTTCAATGGTTTGGATCCCGGGCGTGGACATGGTACCACTCTTTAGGCCATGCTGAGGTGGCATCCCACATAGCACAACCAGAGACAGTCACAACTAGAATATACAACTATATACTGGAGGCCTTTGGGGAGAAGAAAAAGAAAAAAGAAGATTGGCAACAGTTGTTAGCTCAGGTGCCAATCTTTAAAAAAAAAGTCAGAAATAGTCTTTACGTTTTTAAAAAAACACTAAAAGACAACCCACCAACTTGGAGAAAATAATTGCAAATCAAATATCCAATAAAGGGTTAATCTCCATTATGTATAAAGAACTCTTACAACTTAAAACAACAAAAAAACAAACAACCTGATCTAAAAATGGGGAGAGGATATGAACAGACATTTTTCCAAAGAAGATATACAAATAGCCAACAGGGACATGAAAAGATGTTCAACATCGCTAATCATCAGGGAAATGAAAATCAAAACTACCCTAAGATACCACCTCATACCCGTTAAGACAGAAAATAACAAATGGACACGTTGTGGAGAAACAGGAACCCTCATTCACTACTGGTGGGAATGCAAGTGAGTGCAGCCACCATGGAAAACAGTATGGAGATTTCTCAAAAAACCAAAAATAGAAATACCATATGACCCAGCAATCCCACTACTGGGTATCTACCCAAAGAACATGAAGTCAACAATTCAAAATGACTAATGCACCCCTATATTCATTGCAGCATTATTCACGATAGCCAAGATGTGGAAGCAACCCAAGTGCCCCATCCATCAATGACTGGATAAAGAAGATGTGGTATATATATATATATATATATA
>NW_025794485.1:0-3148 GCF_021613505.1 Equus quagga | reverse complement strand
ATAAAAAAAAGACAAAATCATCCCATTTATAACAACATGAATGGACTGGAGGGTATCTTGTTAAGCAAAATAAGCCAGACAGAGACAGACAAACACCTGATAATTTCACTCATCTTTGGAAGATCAACATACCAACAAAGAGAACAGTTCAATGATTACCAGGGGAAGGGGTTTAGGCGTAGGAAACAAGGGGTGAAGGGGAGCATCTATATTTTGAAAGACAAATAATAACATACAACTGAAATTTCACAATGTAAACTATTATGAATTCACTTTTTAAAAAACCACCAGAAATTGGTGGGATGACATCAAAAGCACTGAAAGAAAAAAAAAATCTGTTCTTCTTTGACTGCTATGACAAAATATTATAGACTAGATAGGTTAAACAGCAGAAATTTGTTTTCTATAGTTCTGGAGGCTGAAAATCTGAGATCAGGGTGCCAGTATGGTCAGTTTCTGATGATAGGCCTCTTCGTGCCTTGCAGATGGCTACCTTCTTGTTATGTCCTCACAGGGCCTTTCATCAGTGCATGTGTACAGAAAACAAGGGAGAGAGTGCTAGCGAGCTCTAGTGTCTCTTCTTCTTCTTAAAGGCCAATCAGATAAGAGCCTTACCTAATATAACCACATTTATTTCCCTAAAAAGCTGATTTTCAAGTCAAGTCAGACTGAGAGGGCTTCAATATATGAATGTGTGTGGGGGGCGAGCAGCACAAATTTCAGTCCATAACATTCTGTCATCCAAGAATTCCATGTCCAACACAGAGGTATATTGTATAAGAGGCTTATTGTAATCCACATAGCAAGATTAAAGAAATAAGTATATTGTAAAAGAAATGATAAAAGATTTTACATAAACACCTATTTAAAACAAACAAAAAGTAGTTACAGGGAAATTGAGGAAGAAAAATATATATAAGGCATATATGAAACAATAGCAAAATGACAGAAGTCCTTTTTTTTGTCAGTAATTACTTTAAATGTAAGTGATTAAATATATCATTAAGGAGATATAAATGTCAGAATGGATTTAGAAAATATGATTCGACTGTATCCTGCTTCAGAAGACTCACTTTAAATTCAAATAAATTGAAAGTAAAAGGGTGAAAACAATTTTCATGCAAATAGTATCCAAAAGAGAGCTGAGTAGTCAAAAGTGGACAAAATCACTTTAAGAAAAATAACTTTAAGAAAAAATTGTTACTAGAGACAAAAAGGACATTTATGATTATAGAAAGGTCAATCCATCAGGAAAATATAATGATTGTCGCCTTATATGCATGTAACAACAGAGATCAAAAATACACAAAGGAAAAGCTGGCAGAAATTAATAGAAAATAGACAATTTAACAATAATTGTTGGAGACTTCAATACTCTTATTTCAATAATGAATTTTTAAAAAGCAAGGAAATAGAAGACTTGAAAAATATGATAAATGACTATGTCTAACAGACATCTATATAACCTTTGGCCCAAAGTTGGATACATATGTTTTTCTAGTAAACTTAGAACATTCACCAGGATAAGTAATGTTAGGCTAAAAATATTTAAATATATTGAAATAATACAATGTCTTTTCTGTGGCCATGACAGAATGAAATTAGATTAAACAAAAGAAGTTTATTTGGAAAATTCATGAATGTGTAGAAATTAAAGAAAACATTCCTATGTAACAAAGGTCAAAAGAAGAAATGACAAAAGAAGTTATAAAATCTTTTGAGATTAACAAAAGCAAAAATCCAACAAAATGAAAGCATACTGAATACAGCAAAAGCAGTACTTAGTGGGAATTTCAGCTGTAAATCTATAGCTGTATTAACCATTTATAAATATAAATGTCTTTTTAAATCTTTAAATGTCCACATTAGAGAGATCTTAAATTAATATCCTAAACTTTCACCTTAAGAAACTAGAAAAAGAAGAGAAAACTAAATCCAAAGAGAGCAGAAGGAAGGAAATATATAATAAAGATTAAAGTGGAAGTAAAGAATGAGAAAACATTATAGAAAATTTGAAGAAGCTAGTTTTTTCTTTGAAAAAGGTCAAAATTATTGACAAAATCTCTGCTAGAATGACCAAGAAAAATAAGAGAGAATTAAAACTACTAAATAAGAGTAAGAGAGGTTTACCTCTATTGCATATGGAAATAAAGGCATTATGCAGGAATACTAAAAACAATTTTTGTCAATGAGTTAGAAAATATAGATGAAATAAAAAAGCCTAGAATCAAAAAAATCATCTGAACTGATCTAGAAGAAATATGAAATAAATAGAACTATAATATGTAAATGGATTTAGTAACAAAACACAACAATGAAAAGCTTAGGACCAGGTGGTACTTCCACCAATGTCCAACCATGTACAGAAGAATTAAGATGAATCCTAAAACTCTTCCAAGAAGTCTATGAAATAAGTATATACTTATATTGAAACCAGACAGACACATCACAAGCAACTAAGACTACAGGCCAAAACATCTGTGAATAGAGATGCAAAACTTCTCAACAAAATACTAGCAAACCTAGCCCAAGAACATATTAAAAGGGTTATACACTGTGACAATGTAGAATTTATCTCAGGAATATAAAGATTATAAGGAATATAAGACAAATCATCCCGTTCACAACAACGTGAATGGACTGGAGGGTATTTTGTTAAGCAAAATGAGCCAGACAGAGACAGATAAACACCTGATAATTTCACTCATATTTGGAAAATAAACTATGAACAAAGAGAACAGTTCAATGGTTACCAGGGGAAGGGGTTCAATATATGTAAGTCGATGGATGTAACATGACAATATATCAAAAGTAAAAAACTTATTTTGGTAGACAGAAAAATATCCTTTAACTAAATCAAATCCTTTTCCGTGATAAAAACAATAAATTAAGAGTAGTTAATTTAGGGTTGGCCCGGTGGTGCAGTGGTTAAGTTCACAAGTTCTACTTCTCAGCGGCCCAGAGTTTGCTGGTTGGGATCCCGGGTGCAGACATGGCACCGCATGGCAAAAACCATGCTGTGGTAGGTGTCCCACATATAAAATGAGGGAAGATGGGCACAGAGGTTAGCTCAGGGCCAGTCTTCCTCAGCAAAAAGAGGAGGATTGGCAGTAGTTAACTCAGGGCTAATCTTCCTCAAAAAAAAAAA
>NW_025794484.1:5090-9562 GCF_021613505.1 Equus quagga | reverse complement strand
AAGCCCATCTAAAAGAATACTGACACTTGCCAGGATGCTTGAAGATGACCTTCCATGGCAAGAAGTATCAGGGAAAATACATTTTCAGTCATTCACTGAATGACTGCTTATGGTCAGGATATAGCCCAAACTTCAAGGTCAAGCTCGACTACTAAGTTCTCTAGGAAACTTCCTAAGTCCTTCACTACATTGAACTTACTCTCTTTTTTCTCTAAACACTAGGACACTGTCCTGGCCCCTTTATTACAATTCTTACTTTATCCATCTGTATCCCTTCCCTTATTTTAACTCAACGGTAATAACTATTCTGTGGGTGCTTAGAGTAGTGCTTTAGACAGACTTGGCACTCGATAACACTTGAATTAAAGTGAAAGGAATGGACTATTTATCTTTTTAGAGATTTCGGGGTCATATCAGAGTTAACTTAGGTTTCTACAATGATTAGTTGGGCTAGAGCTCTGGAAAAGAGAAGCTGAACTGAACAGCTATATTCTCAGTTAGCTGTTCATGAAATATTTTGTGCCTCTGGTAGAATAAAGGCCATTATGCTCAATCAAATATTAAACTGAGATGCTGATTAACCAAATGCTACCAATTCAGTCACTAAGAACCAGGCATTTTTACAATATTTCAGTGTGTAGAATATATCAAGAGTTCTCATCTGCTTTCTAAGTTTTCAAATGGTGGTTCTATGCATAAGTAGCAATTTGCTGATAATGTTAATTCAGTCTGGTAGATAGTTCATCTGTTTTTTTAATTATTTAGCTAGTTATTTTATACTTGCTGAAGCCAAGGCTTAGCTACCCATTATTATTTGTCATATTAGGTAATGAAATTTATGGAACCCCAAAATAACTCAATCATTTGGAATTCCAAGCTGCTTATATTCCTAAACAGATTATTTAAGACACATAGATGTCTGCCTAGCACTAGTTTTAGGTTTAAAAGTAAAATCACTTTGTATGGGAAGAGATGGATCTGATCTGTGATATTTTTTCTATAATTTAGGTACAGCCCTGATCTAAAATTTACCTTAAGGCATCATACACACACACACACACACACACATACACAATATAGATGGACTCAAGTATAGATATATTCAAATTAATGTAATGTATGTTACAATATATCTCTGGAAAGAGATTTTCACCATTGAATATAAAGTTAATCTGATGTGATTGTAAACTTTAGTGGATAATTGAGGTTGCAAAATCCTTAGTTTTCTAAATAGAATTCTGGAGTTTATTTCCAGCATACAATAGGCTCATGAGAGGTGTTTATTGACTTCTACTCATTCTCTGAAGCACTCTACATTCCACAATTTTCCTCTTCTTTCATTAAGTTTCTCTGGCCATTTTGTAGATTGTTAATTACCAACCCCTTAAATATCAAGAACAATATACTTACGGCAAAAAATGGAAGTCATTACATAATTGTAGAGGCAAAAAAAATGTGATTGACTTCTAAAATCTTTTCTAAAAATCACCTACGATGGGCCAGACATAATACTGAATATTGGAGATACAAAGATGAAAAAAAGGACTCTTGGTTTCTGCCTTCAAGGAGCTCATTAATTCCATGTATATTGCACTGTTCCAGTAGGATCAATCCTTTTTGTGGGGTCTATTAAAACAACGCAGTATGTTTTCCCTGAGCTTTTGGCTAATTTAGACCAGCCCAGGAAGTCTTCAAATTTCTATCGAAATGACCATTGATGAACTTGGTGAGTATTTCATGAAGATATCCAGCAATTAACCAGAAGATGAGCTGAGAGCCCAGTTACTTCCAGGTGAAGCTGTAGCCATTTAAATAACAGACATGAGAGCATTAGTTCCATTTGAACCTCCTTGTCCTTCTGCATGAACCGGCCAGTAGCATCGTCTTGAAAGGACAGTCCTTATCACTAGCGCTATTAGTCAGGCTGTGTCAGGCTCCGGGGAAAGCAATCAGGCATCAATGCTGTATTCGTTAGTTTCCCTTTATATTCCATGTTATAAGGCCAAGAGCTAAAAAAAACGGATTTTTTCTTTGCCTTGTTGCAGTGATGTTGAACAACTGGGAACTGTGTAACTGGCATCCGTGGAAACTCGGTTTTGTTCAAGCTGGAGAAATGCCAGAAAATATTTGCTGTTGTATTAAAAGGCACTGACATCTTATATTTTCAGTTCATCAGGTTATAGCTTGACTAAAGAATGACAGGGATTGGAAAAGCCTGATTACTAAAATGTAAAGCATTTCTTTTTTCTTTTCAATTCTGGATATTGCTCAGGCAAGACAAATGACCCTTCAAATATTTCAAACATTCCTGATGTTATCATTAAAATTATTTATGATTGTTACCAAGCATTGGAACTGAGGCAAGCTTTAAATTAGGTGTCTTGATTACTAAAAGGAGTTTTTTCACTAATGCATAAAACTTGGCATAGAATTCAAGGCATTAAAGATGTAAATACTGAATTACTTTACAACTCCAGTTAAAAGGTAAATAAAGGCGCAGTGAAATGGCAAAGTCGTTAAGTTAAATTCACATATGATTTCAAAACCTGCATTATAGCATTAGGGAGAGATTTGTATTGTAGCCCTGATTACATATTATTGAATAGGTTATCCTTTTCTCCTAGATGTCATTAACATAATTTTCCATAACATAGTATTCAGCACTCAAACTCCGTCAATTTTTCTTTCACATTCAGCCTTGACAGATTGTTTGGTCATTGCTGACTGAGTGGAGGGAGTAAGAAGGGGATGCACTCTTCAAAAATCTTCCTTGTCTATATTTTCTTGACTGTATCGTTGAATTGAGGTATTAGCCCCATTATGTATTCGCACCTTGATCTAAGTAGTCAGGTGCTGCGGTCTGAATGTTTGTGCCCTCACAATTCACTGTTGTAATCTTAATGCCCATTGTGATAGTATTAGAAGGTGGGGTCTTGGGGAGTTGATCGAGTCATGAGGATGGAGCCCTCCTGAATGGGATTAGTGCCTTTATAAAAGGGATCCCCCAGAGCTCCTCAGTTCCTTCCATCATGTGAGGTTACAAGAAGTCGGCAACCTGGAAGACAGCCCTTACTTGACCACGTTGGCACCTTCCAGCCTCTAGAAGTGTAAGAAATAAATTTATATTGTTTATATGTTACCCGGTCTGTGGTATTCTGTTATTGCAGCTCAAACAGAACAAGACATCAGGCACCATCTATTATTAATTCCTTTCTATACATCACACCTTCCTCCAAAATATATTTGAGTTTCCTAGCAATAGGGAAGTATTAAAAACAAGTATAGCAAATGAAAACTTAAAAATTTAAAGGAATACTAGAAAATATTTAGTGGTAAGAGAAAAATGTGTTTCAAAACTTGGATGAATTAAGTATAGTAACTTATCCCTAAAAGTTTAATTATCAAAATTCAAAGGAAAATGTGATGATGAGATATATCAAAATTTATCTAGCGAAGTGTGACAGGCAGCCTCTAAGATGGCTTCTGCTTGAGTGTGGCCTGGACTAGTAATTTGCTTCTAACCAACAGAATACAGCAAAGACGATGGGATGCCACTTCCCTAATTAGGCTACAGAAAATTGTGACTACTGTCTTGCTGGCTGGCAGGATCTCTCTCTTGCTTGTTTTGATGAAGTAAACTGTCAGGTTGGAGAGATCCACATCACAAGAAACTTAGGGCAGCCTCCGACCAATATCCGGCAAGGTAGTGAGGCCCACAGTCCCACAATCCTTAGGAACTGAATCCTGCCAAACAACCATGTACGCAAACTAGCAAATTCTTCCTCAGTTAAGCCTTCAGATGAGAACTTAGCCCTAGCAGCACCTTGATTACAGCTGCATGAGAAACTGTAAAGCAGAGGATACTTCTAAGCTGTAGCCAGATTCATGAAATACAGACATTGAGATATAATAAATGTATGTTATTTAAATTTGATAATTTAATAATAATTTGTTATATTGCCCTAGATAATGAATAAATGAGCTAATTTTTTTTCCTGAAAGTAACATTTCTTATAGATCTATATACAAGCATTCCTGTAGAACATGAAGTCTTTGCCAACAAATTAATAAGAGCTGGAAAATTTGACTTAGTGAATATTTTTTATAAGCCTTCTATAAAAACTAAGTTCATAAACCTAGACTTTAACTCAAAAAAGTCTTTAAGAATTTGTCGGGGGGTAGAGTCAAGATAGTAAAGGCAACAAAAGGTATTATCGCATGAGCCACTTTAATATAGTGATGGAAGTTGAAGAACCTAGAGGGATGAGCAGTTACTATGTCTTTTATGACATGTCACATAAGCTCTTTGCAAATCCCGTGCTGTAGTAAATTCCTTCCTTCTCAGGAGTGCGGCAGTGCAAATGTTCTGTGTCGTCCATGAAGATGCCATCCATATGCTTTATACGTGTGGCAGGCAGGCAGAAAACCTAGGCTTCTCATCAGAAAATTTCCAACTCATCCTCCAACTTTTG
>NW_025794484.1:3364-4938 GCF_021613505.1 Equus quagga | reverse complement strand
GAAGTAATTTTCACCTGAATAAAATATTAAGGATAGTCATTAGCCAATTGGTTCCCAAGATTCTAAAAGGACCCCAGTTTGTACTGTACACATTCTCTGTTTTTGGTGAAGACCTGCCTGGTGCCCAGGCCAAGATGTGTTGGCTGTAAATTGCAGCCTCAAAGAATTGAATGATTATGCTTGGATAAAGGTATTTAAAGCTTAATATTTCTGTAGTTAAAGAGGACTGATGAACCCTTCTTATTTCAACATTTGAGATTTACATGTACAGTTTTTTTTTTCTTGGAAGTAGACCATATAATTAACTTGATAAATCATTAAAAATATTTGTCAAATCATTTCCATTAAAGCCATACACTGCCGTGGTGAAAAGGTCTGACTCCGGAGTCAGACTTCCCTGGTTTGATTTCTACTCTGTCACACACTTGCTGTATGAGCCTGGGTGAGTTATTTGACCTCTCTGTGCCTTTATTTTTCTGTGTGTAAAATGATGATAATAATAATACTTTTTTCAGGATCTATTTCAGGGATTGAATAAGTTAATACATGCAAAGTCTTGTATCTTGCACAGACGAAGCCTTAGAAAATTCTGAACTATTAATCACTTAGCTAGTTGATGCTGTTATTCTTTCAGATTACAGATCTAAGTTCCCTTGTTTATAAGGCCGCTTCCAATTTGTTATAATAAAGCCACGTCAGCAGAATAGCACAAGATGATTCCTTATGTAGTAGGAGTAAAATCCTCATGCAGTAGGTGAAGGCATGCACGTTAAACTGTATTTCTCCTGTGGTGGTTCTTCAGACAATTGTTGGTCGTCAAAGTGTGCGAGCAGTAGCTCTGTGGTAGTCATTAGCGCTGTTCACCAAATAGTCTGATTTTCTTTTTTCTGGGCACAGGGCTGGATGGTGCCTCCCCAGTCCCTTGAAGTTAGGTGTGGCCATGCGATTTGCCCTTATGTAATACGCAAATCATCCGGGTCTTGTTTTCTCTCCTCTCCCACATCCCAGCAATGTTTGCAACGATGAAGCCTCCATCAGCTTGTTTCATAGAGTAGAGAAGACATTAAGCAAAGCTAGGACTTTGTCCTTAGGAAAACAGGGAGTCCGTTAAAAGATCTAGAATAATTAGCAATACTCCAGTGCGTGAAATTGATGAAAAATCGGGAAAGACAAGCAGATGCCTAGCAGGAGGCTGCTTCAATATTTTAGGGAATGCTAGAAAACGTGTGAGCAATGAGAGAGGGAAGGGGATGGAATAGAAGAAAATGGATCCATACGATATTGCAGAGACAGAATTGAAAATGATTTGACCATTGATTACAGACGAAGTGAGGTGTGAGCTGGATCGGCTTGCTATAAAGGCGTGGCTTAAATCCTGGTGACTGGAGAAAATGACATCTCTCCCAATAGAAATGGAGAACATAGAGCTTGGAGCAGGCTGTGGGGAAAAGAAGGATTCAGTCTGAGAAATACGGAGTTTTAAGATACTATTGGAACATTCAGGTCGAGATGTCCTGTAGTCATTTGGAAATACCACAGAAGGAG
The DNA here is from genome assembly GCF_021613505.1 of Equus quagga. Lineage (NCBI taxonomy): Eukaryota > Metazoa > Chordata > Mammalia > Perissodactyla > Equidae > Equus > Equus quagga. The sequence continues at coordinate 3,393 of NW_025794484.1, read as the reverse complement.
TGACAGGGTGAGAACTAGAAATGCGCGCA
>NW_025794484.1:0-3354 GCF_021613505.1 Equus quagga | reverse complement strand
TGAACATGCATTGATTTAAATTCTAAATTAAAAGCTTTGCTGACACCTAAATTTCTAATACAAACTTCTCCAGGAGTTTTATTTGGTTCTTCTGAACAATTAACTCCTGAAAAATATTGGTTAATTGAGAGTACTAGTTGTGTTATAGATTTTTGAGGTTCCGCTATATTACTAATATTCTCTGTATTTTTTGTCTTTTCTGACAGCTGTACAGTAAATCTGCAATTTTAAATTGTTTAATGTTTTCCCAGCTTTTAAGCATTTCCATTTCTTATATGTACAGTGAATTTGGAGGCAGCTAATGCATCTCAAAAATAGTCATTCTTTCAGAAGCTGGGCCTGAGCATAGCTGCGTCTTCCTTCAGGGTTAATTTCGTTTGAGATGAAGCATCTACCCTTGGAAGGATCTGGCAGGTGTATCGCTTGCTTCGTTTATGTTGGTTGGCGTGTGGAAAGGGGCAGCCTGCCAACTGACCACTCACATTCAGAGACATTTTCCGGGCTTTAGTAAACGCTTACTGATGCCCTTTTAATCTGATCTTTCAGGCGACAGTGTGGTCATAAGTCACTTGGGAGTAACCAAGCACTTAGAGAAAAACACAGAATTTTTTTTATATCAAGTTTTTGCACTTTAAGCAGTTTATTAAAGAACTCCTTTGCAAGGGGTAGTTAAAATTATCTTATATCATATCTTATCCTGAGATTTAAATCTGTTGAATTTATCCAGTTAATTTACTTACTATTATTGTTCTCCACTAACGTGAAGTTTCAAACTACCACATATGTACCCACCATCAGAAACAAGCAAAAGTTGCCTGCTGAACTTGAAGAAAATTACTTAAAAATAAACAAGGAAAGAAAAGAGTAGACGAGAGAGAGTGAAATTATTTTTATAAAAAGATTATTTGAAGGACATGGTAAGCAGGTGACTGGCTCGCCAACACCAGTAGGTTTCTTTGTTTTGTTTGTTTTGGTTTGGTTTGTTTTGTCTTAACAGACATTGATAATCTAAGCTCTTTCCAAATGGGACATTTATTTTAACGGAGGAATCTTGAATGGAAATGAGCCCAGTGATACAGAAAATACTGTTTGCAAGAAGCAGCCCAGGAAAAATCTAAGGCAGTCATATCAACTCAATATAACTCAATGGCATTTTTTTCTGGCCTACAAAACTACAAAACCAGTGAAAAAATTGTGTCCATATAGGAATGCTTGAGGGTTATGCATTTATTTACTTATTGCCTTGTGCATGAAAACACTTCTTTTCAAAAGAGATTTCAGGCATTCCAGACCAGGGCTCTTCAATTAAGCTTTTTAAAAATGATGAGGAGGTTTAATTAAAATTATTAGCATGATCATTTTAAACCCCAGCACTGCAATTCTCAACGTAAGCGTTATCTGATAAGGTTAAACCACACAGTAGTTCCTGAAGCTCGTGGTTTTCTAACTTATGGGAATTTTCAGGATAAAAACAGGTTAATGAAATTGTAGATAATGATTTTTTAACATACTTTTCTTTCTTGTTGTTTTGTTGTGCTGGTGGTAAGGTCTCCCTGAAATGAGTTATTATGGAAATAAATAATGATGAGTGGAGAAGCAACGTCTTGTCGTAGATTAAAACTGGTTGAGCTCTCAGAAAGGAGTGTGCACTGTTTGAATGGAGGAGGGTTAAATGGAAGATGCCCTGGGGTTGAGATAGGAAGCAGGGCTGTTTGATGTCTTTGTTAATAACTATGAAGAAGAAGATGCTGGACTCCAACTGCCTCTGCAAAAAATTGGGACCTGGCTCTTAGAAATTCAGTTCATGATTTTCTATGTGAACTTGCCAACTCGTCCACATTTACTTCTGCTTGGAAAGAGAGCCTCCTAAGTCATATCTGGTTGTCTCAATTTTAGTTTCTGCACCGTCATTGCTTCTAGAGGATTGCTATCCACTTCTTATTGACAGAGAGGGCACTTAAACGTCATGTAAAAATATTACATCTGTTATCAGGTGCATGACCTTTGAGTGGCCACTTTCCTATGATAAAGTTTTTGCAAAAGCTCTGTAAATAGAGAATATTTTGAGGGGAGAAAAAAAGGTGGGCAGAGATGAAGTGTAAGATTCTTTTTCATTAATCTAACACACACAGACACACACAATCCTTTAATATACTTTTGTTGTCATAGGAAATAGGTTGATGTAACTAAAATAGAAGTAAGAATATCATAAATGAACTTTTTTTAATTCTGAAGATCCAAATGGGAGTGAACACACAATAACCTTGTCCAGGTGATGTTTGATTTTACCGAGCTTTTCAAATGTTGCTGTGGATCGTCAGGAAAGATCAATTAAGAACTCATGTCCTTCGGATTTTGTCTACAACGTTACCAGCAAGATTAATTATTTGAATCTTTCAAATAACCAGTCATAGCCATCATTTTGTTGGTCAGTCTGGTGCATGTGGGGTAGGCGTGGTGTGTGTGTGTGTGTGTGTGTGTGTGTGTGTGTGTGTATTTGTGGGGTTCATGGTGGAGACAGGCAACAGCAGGTGTGGAAATTTTCAGGACTGAGGTGAGAGGAGAGTGGGCAAGATGAAACCAAATGAGTCATAAGGTTGTGCTTGTAGGGTCCCAAAGGTAGGGTCCACAGCTGGTGGCCTGCCATGGGCTGGGAAAGCAGGAGCTAAATTGCTAGATGGAAGGAAGTCCTGGCCAACTTCTGGAGATGCTGGGAAGGCGGCTCCGTTTAAAGGGCCACAGCAGAGTAGACAGTCAAGAAAGACACAGGTGCTGTATGAGTACAGTGAAAGTGTGCGGAATATCTGAAATACTGATTTTGCCCCTGCAATGAGGGCTTTATCAATACTGTCATATATTGACTTCCATTCTCAAAACTATTTGCCCAAAAGGTGACAGTACATTTTTGTGTTTTGTGATGGTCTGGCACCTGGGAAATCTCTCCCTTACTTCCTACACTTCTTCCTTTCCTTCATTCCACTCCAGGGTAAACTGCACTCCTTTCTATCTCGCAGTGTTCCTAATGATACTGCTGACACAGGACCTTTGCAATGGCTGTGCTTTTTGCCCCGAAACACTCATTCCCCAGAGAGGCAGATGGCTAGCTACGTCACTTCATTGTGGTCTCTTGCTCAACTACCTTTTCTGATCATCCCTTGAAAATAGCATCTGCCACTCTTTGTATCAGGTACTTGCCTGATGTCTACCATAATATGAACCCATGAGAGTAAGATTTGGTTTATTTTGTTCTCTGCTGAATCCCCAGCACCTCAAACAGCATTTAGCTCTTACTAGGCACTCAGAAATATGTGAAAACATGAAAAGTGTCACATCTTATTATTGTTAGCTGATTCT
>NW_025794483.1:0-15048 GCF_021613505.1 Equus quagga | reverse complement strand
CTTGTTCTCAATGAAGTGACTTCTATCTCCTTGAGAAATACATCTTCACGAAAAAACTGGTACTGGATTGGAAGAGAACCTCTCTGGGCTTTACACTGAAGTGTCACCACATCTCCTTCAGGAGCCCGGTCCCCAGGAGGGCTGAGGGTGAGGCCAGGAGGAGACACGGGAACTGAGGGAGAGAAAAAATTAGTCAACAGTTGCTTTTACCCCTTACTGTTGATTTCAACCAGTGGCCAGTGAAATGCCCCATCTCATCTGCTCTGGCCTCAGGGCGGCCCAGCGGCCCCCCAGGCTTTTCTCAGCAGGTCTCTCCTGTCCTCACCCTGGTCTTTTCCTTTCCCATCAGACCTCTGGACCCCTTTGTCCTCTCCTGTCTCCCCTTGTAGGTAACCTTACTCCCATTTTCCAGAGGGAACGCCACTCTCAGGGAAAAAGTCCTTTATCTTACTGCCATCAGACCCACACCCTTACCTTGTTCCTTCCCTCTGCTGTATGACCGTGGAAGAGCTGCTCCCTACCTGCCAAGCCATTCTGACTTTCTTGTCAGTCACTGTTCTCCCTTCACTGGAGTTGGCCTCAGGGCTCTGCATGTTCATTGGCAAATACAAACTCATACACTCTTCCAGGACCCTCTCCTCTGTTCCTACAGTTTCCCTGCATCCAATATGACCCTCTGTATTTACAGGTGAGTATATGGAGTCAGGAAGAGGTTAGGACACCTGCCTGTCGCCACTCAGTAGGCTGTTTCCAGAGCCACACAGGACCTGGCTCTGTCTCCTGACACTTAGTCCAGTGCTGAATAACATTATGTCCTTAAAAGTGGACCTGGAGTTTGCCATGAGTGGAGGGTATGGCACAGGGCTCCACAGAAGCTGTTTTCCTCTCACCACCACAACTACCTTTGCAACTTTGAGGGCAGGATGGCATCAGATACTGGTACAGAAGGTGATGAAGTCTGGGGTTCTCCCTACCCCCACAGTTACATCTTTGGAGTAACTATGATGTTGCTACTATGATGTTGCTACCTGTCTCTGTAACATACATGGTTGTGTACATTGGTTATTGTCAAAAATTAACTTCATTGATACAACATGTGGATGGATGCTTCCATAACTCTGGTAGATAGAAATGACTTGTGAGCTACTCAGATTGATTCAGTACTTAAGTATCTGGGGATTCAGAGGACAAAAGAGAGAAACAGAGTTCTACAGATGTTGGAGACCGGAGAGAAAGAGAGGGATGCTGCAGACACTTTAAGGAGTGTGACAGTATCTGGGCTGGTTGAATAATGAGGCCCACAAGAGATAGACACTTGTTCCAAGATCTGGGAGCCAATGAGGACATTAGAATGGTGGTATGAACTGAACTGTTTCCCTCCAAAATGCATATGTTGAAGCTCTATCCCCAGTAACCCCCCACTGTGACTGTATTTACAGATAGGGCCTTTAAGGAGATAATTAAGGTTAAATGTGATTATAAGGGTGGGGCCCTAATCCTATAAGACTGATGTCCTTATAAGAAGAGGAAGAGACACCAGAGACCTCTCTCTCTCAGCCCAAGTAGAAGAAAAGCCATGTGAGGACACACTGAGAAGGTAGCCAACTGCAAGCCAGAAAGAAAGCCCTCCTTAGAACCAATCCTACAGGTACTTTGATCTTGGACTTCTAGTCTCCAGAACTGTGAGAAAATACATTTCTGTTGCTTAAGCCACCCAGTATTTTGTTATGGCAGCCTGAACAGACTAATGCAGATGACTTGGGTAAGAGACAAAAAGCAGGTAAGAGTAGAGATTTGTTGGGTAGCAGTAAGAGAAGGAGTGAAACCAGGAGTGGCTGGACTTTTGTTGATTGACAGAAGACTCAAGGACTGAGTATTATCTAAGTCAGGTGATGCTGAACTCTGTAATTTCTCTTTGGCTAGAGATTGCTGATCTGACAGGGTTTGGATTCTAAAAAGTTCTCATAACTATGTTAGTGGAGTTTGGGTCAGACTGTATGTTTTCATGTTGATTCACTCTAAGGAATTCCTGAGTTCCTGAGAATGTGGTCACAGGGAAGAGCTCAGAACTGCCAAGTGGAGGTAACAAGCTTGCTCTGATCCCATGTGAGCCAAAGCCTGCGAATTTCAGAGTTGGAGTCTCTAGACTGTGGAGAACATGCAGCCTGAACCTGGCTGTGACTTCTTGCGGTCAGTTAATGCATTTTTGATGGAAAGTGGCCTCTCCTTGCTGGCTGGATCCCCAGGCCACCATCTTGGCACAGGAGTCATTCCCAGAATGTTCTGTGGGCACGGAGATTGAGGGATGCTCCTCCTCTATAGAGGTCTGGGGTCCTCAGGATTTCAGCCTCATGATAAAACTGATACAGGATGGGAGAGAGGCTCCCTTGATTTCCCAGTGAAACTCGACCACTTTCTTCACAACATCCTGTACCCTAGGGGCCCTGATGGTGAAGAAAGGATGTGTTACTGGGGCTGAAAGAGACAACAAGCTGGTCAGGGAGGGTCCCTGCACATCCTTAAATCAATGAGGCTTAATGAGAGACACAGAGCCAGATGAGACCTGGTTTTAATATTGTATTTGCTATGCCTTTATTCCCAGGAGACATTTCACTTACACTAAGAAGGAATTTGTAAAAATAAAGGGCTATTCAGAGTATTAAATTATTGTTAACTATCGATATCCATTCCCTCCCAACTACCTTGTAGTCTTCACTAAGTTTTATAACCCATTCCTCAGATAATATCTAGCAGACGCACCTTTCACGTTGATGGTCACTGGCTTGCTGCGAAAGGAGAGGCGACCGTTGTTGGCTTCACAGTAATACTCTCCAGCATCTCTCTTTTTCACCATGGAGATCTTGAATTCTTCATTCAGGGAATTCTGAATCTTTGCTTTCATAGGCTTCTTGTTTGATGTTTTGTACCATAAGATTCTGACAGGCCCTGGGACTCCATCTACTGAGCAGATGAGGACCAGTTCCTGCCCTGCAAACACCAACTCTAAGGCTGGGCGGGTGTGCATTTGGACGTTGGCAACAACTCCTAAATGAATAAAAATGACGTATAAGACTCTTGGCAGTGGGGTACTCATGGCTAGAAAAGAGTCATAGGATCGGAAGGGCTAAATCTGCTGATCCAATGTGAAGTATTGGCCTGGGGTGGAATTGGGCTTTTTCCTTGAGAAGAAGGAGGAAGTCGTGGAGAGACTGTGTTCCCTCCATGCTTTGGGAGACTCTCTGCTCCCTAATGATCTTGTGGAGGATCCTGCTCAATGAAAGAGGCAACCCTGTCCACTTTCCCTCATGTCCCACCTATCTCCTGGAGAGCACAGGCCAGTTATTCCAGAGATTACATCCAGTACCCAGGCATTGCTCGGGGGAAGTGGTGGGGGTGGTGAAGGGGCCAAGGAGATTTGGCATCAGAGATGCTTGTCCTGGAGCTGTGGTCACTGCAGTGGCTAGATGGACATCAATCATTGGCGTATACAATAAGTTTACCCTCAAGCAAGCACTTCTTAACCCCTCTAGCTTGTCAGTTAAATGGTCAGAGGAGGTGGACCCAGGACAGTCCTCCTAGGTGGGAAAATCTGTGATGAAAATGCTCCACTCTCTAGGTGGATACATACTGATATTGGACTAGAGCAGTGTCTTTTTGAGTCTTCCTGGGGTCACGAAGATCAAGATACCTGAACACAGTGGGAACAGAGCTAGAGGCTTGGGTTCCATTAATTCTGCTGGGGGAGATTTTATGCTAGAAATTACTGTGTTGCAAGTCTTGGGGAACAACCTCTCCACCTTCTCTGAATTGTCATTCTTTAAACTGGTGTTGGAAGAAATACCTGCTACCTGTGATTGGAGAAGAGAAGATTATAAAATCTAGGAAGTTTAGAAGAAACAGTTATAGAACCTTTTTTTTTTTTTTTTTGCCTAGGATTGGGAATGAATTTATAGAGTGTCCTACCACTTTCACTCCCTTCTCACTCAGCAAAGCATCCACCCCAGACTATGTATCCCTTCCTAATGCTCAAAAAGATTTCCTATTAGACAGATCAAATTTAATCTGGGGAGGCAATTGACCATTGGGTAGCAGTAGTGCTTGAAACCTATACAACTTCAGAGACTTAGAGAAAAGCAAAAGTTTGTACAAAACCATCCCTGGTGGCGTTAAGTTGGAACCACTTATTCCCAAAACTTCTGTCCTTTGATTGTCTTATTCTTGCGTGTTCTGCTCCAGGCATCTAACATTCTAGGAATCTGTCCATCTGGCTGAGCACAGTCCATCCAGCCTAGCCAGAGGGCTCTGCCATAGCCCACAGCTTATGCCTATGGGCCTAGCAGGAAAAAAAAATGGTGTCAAGGAAGACAGCTTTCAGAGGGCAAAGAAAGAGTTCTATCTCATGGGGCTGAAGGAAAAACATAACCTTTTCTTAGACTTTCTTGGTTCTAAGTTCTTCTAAGATGTCCACAAGAGTTGATGTACAGCTCCCTTTCCCATAGGTATGAGAAGCACTTTCCACATGGACCAGTGGCCCAAGAAGATGTGCAACCCTGTCTGGCTCTGGGAAGCCCCAGTCCTGGGAAATCTCAGAACCCACTGACACTCACTCCGCGTGTATATCTGGGATGTCCGGCTCTGTTTCCAGACACGGGAAGTCACTGTCTGTGCCTTGCACCAGTAAGACCCTGAGTCTTCTCTCCATATGGTGTTGATCTGGAATTCTGGGGAGCTGCTCCACCCTGGCCCCAGGATCTGTCCATCTTTGAAGAAGCAGAACTGGAGCCGGACATCTGACCTCTGTGGAGGGAGCTGGATCTCACAGGTGAGGGTCACCGATTCCCCCTCAGTGGGCCAGGAGGAGTTGGCTCTCAGCACAGGATGGTGAAGCAGCTCTACAGAAAGATTACAACAGTCCCAAAGCAATGAGGCTTGGAAGTGCTCTGGAGAAAAACATAATTCATCCTCAGCACCGGCATGCAGAGCATACAAAAGCAGGCACAGAAAGAGATGCCACTTTTGATTCCTAGCATCCTTCAGCCCAAAGCACAGTTGCGCTTTCTCTGTTCCTTAAAGGAATGCGCCTGGAGGTTCAATGGTATTCCAGTCCACCCTTTTCTTCCTATTCTCCCTTCTACAACCTCAGAGACCCTGCTTCTGACTAACCCATTTCACAAGTAATGAAGTCTTTACCTTGGACTTGGATATTGACTCTGTTTGAAATAATAGAGCAACAACCTTTCTTAAATCCAGTACAGTGATATGCTCCATTGTCCTTCAGATCTGCTTGATGAATCTGAAAGTCGGAGGTGTTACTAAGGAATGCCAGCAATCTATCATTCTTGTATAGGGTCACATTAGTCAGTGCTACTCCTGCCTTTGCTCGGCATCTCAGAACCACGGAGTCTCCTTCAAACACATAAAGTGGAGCCTGCAGGATGAGGGTAGCTGTAGGAAACACAACACCCGTTATTTCTTTCACCTCATTGTTTCTCCCTTCTTTTTGTTATTGTTCCAAGTAGATTTTATAGGAAAGAGGGCTGGGAAAAGCATTCTTAAAATAATTGTCATTTCTGCTTTCTGATTTTACATTGAACACATATGTCTTGAAAAAATTAGGAAAGCAGAAATGCAAATAAAAATCTCCTATCATCTCACCACCCAGATTTTGGCATATGCTTTTCCAGTTCTCTTTTCCATGTGCATGTATGTGAGAGTGTGTGTATTTTTTTTTATGAAATTGGAATAATATTCACCTCTTTGATAACTTGCTTTTCCCTTACTATGCCCTGAACACTTTTCTGTCATCAATATCACTACTGAACCCAGTTTTCAATGGTCACAAAGTTTCCTTCAATGGCAGCAATGTAATTTATTTAATGAGTTTTCTTTTCTTGACCATTTAAGGTCTCGTTTCGTAGGTGTATATCCATGATTGTTTCAGTAGGTAAATTCTTAAGAGGGGAATTGTCAGGTAAAAGAGGATAAGCATTTTATTTATTCATTGCTACTATACTGTTTCCTTGTTCACTAAATTAAGGAGCATTATAACTAGAAAGATACTGCTTCAAGTTCAAAACAGGCGGCTTTTGGACAAGAAAGGAAATGGTTCTTCTTTTCTCCAACTCTCTATCCCTGTACCCTTCTATCTATCTATCATCTCTAAATATGAATAATCCTCATGCTGCTTATTATTTCATGTAAATGATCTATTCTTAAAACCATACATAGATCCAGGAACCATTCAAATAAATTGTTCTCAAATTTCCTTTTACTAGAGAGGCTTGTACAAAATAAAAATTCCTCAGTCCTATTCCTATAGATTCTGATTCAGTAAATATTGGGTAAGTTTTAGGTAACTATATGATTTCAAAAGTTTTTAATTCTTTCACTTTTTTCTCACCTGCAGAAAAGAGCAAGCTCACAGGGTTACTTAGGAGCGAGCCTGAGGTCTGGCAACTGTACTCCCCAGAATCATGAACCTCATGGGTGTTAGTTAGGGTTTCACTTGATATTTTTCCCCTATGGTACCAACGGTACCATGTTGCTTTCCCTGGTTGGCTGAAGTGAGGTCCATTGCAGATCAGTTTCACCTTCTCTCCTTGGGAGGCAACGGTCCATGGAGGATGGAGGGAAATCACAGATTTAGGTCCAGTTGCTGAGGAGGAAAGAAAAAAAGAATCTGAGCTGGAGTTGCTTGCAGTCCCCATTACTGTGGTTTGTGGGGGACAGACTGGAGGATATGACTTTAGAAAATCCCAAAGAAAACCCCCTGGGAAGGTTATTGATCACTCAAGTCTGCGTGTCAGCCAGAGCAGTCACCTTCCCAGGGGACAGTGATTGCTCAGGGGATGGCAATAAGCAAAATGACTTTAAGAGGGCAATAGCAGCAAGATTCACTGCCAACCGTCAATGGGAAAAAATGGCTACTTATCCTGTTATGTAACGGATCCTAGAAAAGTCACCCCTTGCCCCTGCCACTTCATCCTGTTCATAAAACCATAACAACTTCCCAAAGAGTTATTAAAATCACAATTTTGCACTTTCTCTAAAAGGATGAACTATGTTATCTTAAGATTTTGGCACTGAGAAAAGCTTGAGAGATGAACTTGTCTAACACCTTCATTTTATCCATGATGATGCAAATGATCAGAAAAATCCCATCATAGCTAATTGTGGCAGAGCAAAGGATGAACAAGTCATTCACTGGAGTCCAGACATGACCTAGACAAGGATGAAATTCTGCTGCAGCTGATTTTGGACAAAGAGCGAGATTTAAGAGTGTTCTTGCTATTCATAGGTCCTCAAGTATCCAAGACATTCTCTGACCGAGAAGAATGGCAATGAGAGTCAGAACTAAGAAAGTATGTGAAACAGACAATTCGTCTTCTCTCGTAATCTCCAATTTTTATGCATTTCTTCCTTTTAAGGGCTCAGTTGTTGGATGTTCTCATGCTCTCCACACATTTCCTGGAGGATTTTACTCCTGAAACTGTATAGGATGCGATATTGCTGCCGTATCTCCACAATGTGATGTTTTCAGAGGAGCTTTTCTGGCTTGCTGGCTCAGGAAAATCTTATCCCAAGCCCTGCACATTTGCAGTGGAGTGGAAGATATCTTGTCTTGTTAACTGGAGTCCATTTGCAATAGGACTAAGTGTGGGGCATGGCAAACACCAGGAGCTGCTTATGCATATACCACTTCTTCCAGGGAGGTTCAGAGGGTGATCATGAAGCTATCCTGGGTAATGTCAATAGACCAGGTGACATTGTCACATCTCTACTGGTCTTCACAAAAAGAACAGGAGACATTAGGGATCCTCAGACAGCCATTATAAATGTTTCATATTTATTAGGGAGACATTTTTATCCAGAGACACTGAAGAGCAAAAGAAAGGAGAACTCACCAAATTGTCCACTGATAGGAGCTGCAAAACACAAATAAATAAATAAATAAATAAATAAATAAATAAATAAATAACCAACCAGAGGTAAGCATAGAACAAGAATTCGTTGGCTTTTCAAAGGCAATGCCTATTTTTTTCTGTCCATTTATTATTTCTTCCATTAAAAACTCATTTTTAAAAATTTAATGGTCATTTATTAATTGTCTATACATATTAGGCATTGTGCTTGGACCTGTAAGATGAATGAAAAATGGTATCTGCTACCAAGAATTTGATTGGTGGGAGAAACAGAAATATGAAGCAAAGTAATATAATTATCATACAAGGTGTAAGTGAAATACTAGAAACACACAGAAGGGCCGCCCATCCCAGTGTATAGGGTGTGTGTGTGTGTGTGTGTGTGTGGTAAACAGGATAAGTTGATCATTAAAGGTACCTGAAGGAAGTGATGCTTGAGAAAACTGAATGAGAACATAGGAGTCAGCCAGGCAAAGATGTTTGTGTGTGGCAAAAGATTATAGGGAGGGTAATCAAAGGAGAAAGGGCACAAAAGTGAAGAAATAGCATTTGTGTTCATGAGTCGGGGGTTCTGGGAAGTAGGGAGTAGTGGGAGAGATCAGATGAGAGAGGTATGCAGGGCCCAAGTCATGGATGGTAAGTAGCTCAGATTTTATTATAAAAGCAATGGAGATCCATGGAAGGGCTTCAAGTAGGAGAGTGACAAGGTCAGAATTTGTAATTTAGATGTATCACTCTGGCAGTGGGTAGACTTCAGTGACACCAGATGTGAAGCAGAGAAACTAGTTAGGAGGCAGAGCAAGAGATGACTGTGTTTCATTTTCTTCGGAGTGTTTATCTGAAATTATCTTACTTACTTCTTTACTTTGTTTGTTTACTTTCCCCTCTCTAGAGTAGAAATTCTGTGAGATCAGGTTCACCATGTATTCCCTAGGAGCTATAATAGTGCCTGGCAAATAGGAGACATTCCATAAATATTTATTGAATATTTATTCATTGTGTAATCATTTAATTAGAGAACTAGGTCAATAAGTAGAGATAGGTGGGTACAGGTTTCAGAATTGGGTAATGGCGAGAGAAAGGAGGCAAAATTGGCAAATTTATAAGTTGATTAGACATTTCAGATGAGGGCTAGATTTGGTTAATTTATTCAACAAAAATTTTTGGAATGCCAACCATATGCTAGGAACTGGACAAGACAATGGAAATCCAGCAGTGTGTGTGTGTGAGAGAGACATTGTTCTGGTCCACATGGGGCTGATAGAGGAGTCATCTAAACCTAAGTGTTTTATAGAGATCAATGGATTCTTTGCCATTACCTAGATATCTTGGTCACAATGGATTTTGTATTGTTTTAAATGTAGTTAATATTTTTCTGAATGCATTCTATGTGGTAGACATTCACATATATTATTTCATGTAATCTTGTCAATATCCCCATGAGATAAGTTTTATGATTGATTATCCCCATTTTACACACCAAAAATAGTTTAAGTAGACAGTAGGTGACAGAATGGAGTTTTGAGCCCATTAATTTAAACCCATCCTGTTTGAGCCCAAAGCGCATGCTCCTGGCCATTACCCTGTTATGCCTTTCTGTATTGGTGTCACACTGGAATGTACTTCCTATTTCTGAAGTATTTCATGCAGCTTCCAACTGTGGGGTCCTTTTTTATTACATTGTGCTCCATTCCATCCCCACCCCCTCCAGCTCCTAGTCCCCCTCTGTTTCATAAAGTCATTACCAGCTACCTGCATATACTTTATTAGCTGCTTGCACCATCACTGGTAACTTTGCCTGGACAATTATTTAACTGGGATCTTGTTACATAGCTGCTTCTTGTACATTGGTCTTTTTGGGGGCCCTTCTGTATAAGAAGCTGCCTGAGCACAGAAATACTGCCTCCCATGTCTTCCCATTATGCTCAGAACCTAGTGAAGTGCTGTGCATAAATGTTACTAAAATTTTTTTGAGTAAATGAATAAATATTTTTTATTCTAATATTCTCCACTTTGGTGAAAACCAACCAATTTATGTGTATGAATTGATAGAGGCTTATACACACTCACAGGTACAATTAGAATATCATGTGCTGGAAGCAAGATGGTGGAATAAGAGGTCTACACCCTGCATTCCCCCCCAAAAGAAACCAATATTTGGCAGCCATCTTCAGACAAAAGTGGGAAGATTCCAGATCCAAGTAAGGGGGTTGTGAAACCCCAGTGGAGCCCAAGACCAAGGACAGCCACTTTAAGAAGGCAGGCACATGCCCTGGTGGCAGCCTCACTGACTATAACCCCATCTGCAAACTGAAAGCTGCCCCATCCTCCTGTGGATTCAACTCTAGCGCTACTTGTCTGTGTTTCTGCCACCAGTCACTTCTGCTATGGGACCAAGGAGGAGCCATGCCTATCTATGCCCTGGTAACATGCCCACCGACCTCAGACCTGACTGCTGTTGCTGAAGCAATCCTGTGACCTTGCTCCACTCCCACTCCACTGTGGTCCAAAGGTAGTTCTTGCTGCCCAGGGACCAACCAAGTGACCCAACAGAGCTGTACTCAAAGACCCAGCAGACATCACACCCATCCACATCCCCAGTAACACAGTTGCTAACTAAAGACCCAAGTGCAGACCCAGCAACAGCTGCAAGGCCCAGCTCCAGCCCTGCTCCATCACAATCCTGGAGGCAGCCCCATAAGTCAAAGGAAGCAGCAGAGGATGGGATTTATCTGCCAAAAACAGTCTGCAAAGACTGGAAGAGGTGCCTGCTCTTCTAAATACACAAACACCAATGCAAGGCTGCACAAATCATGAAGAGTCAGGCAAACATGAGAACACCAAAGGAAACTAATAAAGTGCCAGTAACTGACCCTAAAGAAATGGAGATCCATGAACTACCCAACAAAGAATTCAAAATAATTGTTTTAAAGTAGCTCAATGAACTACTAGAGAACCCAGACAACTAAATAAAATCAGATAAACAATACATACACCACATGGAAATTTTAAAAAAGAAATAGAAAACATAAAAAAGAACTAAACAGAAATCTTGGAACTAAAGAATACAATAACTGAACCAAAAAGTTTAATGGTGACCTTCAATAGCATAATCAGTCATGCAAGAGAATGAATCAACAAACTCGAAGACAAGTCATTTGAAATTATCCAGTTAAAGGAACAAAAAGAAAAAGGAATGAAAAAGTGTAAGAAAGCCTATGTGACTTATGGGTACCATTAAAATAACCAGTATACACACTACTGGAGTCCCAGAAAGAGCAAACGACAAGGGCGTAAAGATTATTTAAAGAAACAATGACAGAAAACTTATCAAATCTGAGGAGGAAAATGAACACCCAGGTTCATGATTCTCAAAGTACCCCAAATAAGTTGAACATCAAAAGATCTAAACCAAGACATATTGTAATCAAATTATTAAAAGTCAAACACAAAGAGAGAATTTTGAAATCAACAAGAGAAAAGTTACTCTTCACGTACCAGGGAGCCCCGGTAAAACTTAGAGTGGATTTCTCAGTAGAAATATTACAGGCCAGGGAAGGGTGGGATGATATATTCAAAACAGTGAAAGAAAAAAACTTCCAACCCCAAATACTATACCTGGAAAATCTGTCCTTCAAAAATGAAGGAGAGATAAAGATTTTCACAGGACAAAAAAAGCTGGGGGAGTTACCATGAGAACTGCCTTACAAAAAAAACTAAAAGGAACTCTTCAAGTTGAAATGAACAGACACTGATTAGCACATGAAAACACATAAAAGTATAAAACTCACTGGTAAAGGTAACTGTGTAGTCAAATTCAAAACTCTCTAATCCTGTTTCTTAGTCCATTCAGGCTGCTATGACAAAAGTGTTATAGACTGGGTAGCTTATAAACAACAGGTATTTATTTCTCACAGTTCTGGAGGCTGTAAAGTCCAAGAGCAAGGTACTAGTATATTCGTATCTGGTGAGGATCCAGTTGATTGTAGACAGTCATCTTCTCACTGTAACCCCACATGGCAGAGTGTGTGAGAGAGCTCTCTCTGACCTCATGTATAAGGGCACTAATCTCATTCATGAGGATTCTGCCCTCATGACCTAATCACCTCTCAAAGGCCCCATCTCCTGATAGTATCACCTTAAGGGTTAGGATTTTAACATGTGAATTTTGGGGGACACAAATGTTCAGACCATAGTACACTATAATGGTGGTACATAAATCATGTTTAACTCAAGCAGAAAAGTTAAAAAAGATAAAAGTATTAAAAACAACTATAACTACAATTATTTGTTAATGTACAAACAGTATAAAAATATATAAATTGTGACATCAAAACAAAATGTGGAGGGAAGAGAAGAAAGAGGAGAGTTTTTAAATGCGATTAAAGTATACTTCTTAGTTTAAATTGACCCCTTAACTATAAGATTTCTCAGTAATTATGGTAATCACAAAGAAAAAAAACTATAGTAGAGAGTGACATCAGCATCATGGCAGAGTGAGTTGTTCCCTTTGCTTCTCCCCTCTAAGTCACATCCAATTGGACATATTCTCATATCCAACAATGAGTTCAACATCCATTGACAAACAGAGGATTCCCTACACAGCACAACAGAATGCATAAGAAATCCAGGCATCTATACAGCTGAAGGTGGGTGGACTGGACCCTTGGAATGAAATGGAACTAGGGGAGAATCCCCCTCCTGCCTGCCTTAGCAGCGATGATTAAAGGCACAGATCCCCAAACTGGTCCAGAAATTTGCAAGGACACAAGCGTGGCTTGCTTGAACAGTCTGGCAAGGGCAGAGAGTGTGGATCAGAGTGCTCCCTGCCTGTCTACCAGCAGATCCAGTGTGCATGCCCCTTACCCCTTCTACAGCATTGGCCAGGTCTTTCCAACAGTGGAGATAGTATTCAAAGCTTGATTTCCCAGCTGGGGTGGGATACTCTAACCTGAGTTTTAAAAACACACCAGCTACCACTAGAGATCAGAAGCTGCACAGTGAGCAACCACAAAAACTTCAACCTGCTTAGCCCCTCCTCCCCCCTAGTGGTAGCAGGTGGAACCTATGACCAGATGCTTCAGTAACCACAGCAGAACTGGTGATCCAGCCCCCAGTCGTGGCATCACAAACATCAGCTCCACCAACAGTGGGGGCTGTGCACAGTTCTCCAAGTCCCTTGGCCCAAGCAGTGACAGCAACACCTATGAATCCAGCACCCATGGTTGCAGTGCAACCAGAAACCACAGACATGCCAAGAACAGCAGCACAGGTGGTGCACAGGGCAGCAGCATCTGAACCCAAGAAGAGCCTGTGGAGAACCACTTGAGGAACACAAGACCAAGTTGACCACAGAAATATTAGAAATGCTTGCAGCCTGGTGACCCTGGTAGTGACACTTGAGACTAAAGGAAAGGCATCAGCAGCCACAGAGGCATGAGCTGCACAAGGAGGGCACTGATGATGCCCCTGGCAGAAGCAGTGGAGAGAGGAATGTGCAGGCTCTCAAATATAACCCAAAGCAGCACAGAAACAAAGTAACCAAAGCCATACCTAAATAAGAAAGGTGATTAGTATCATAAAAGTGTCAGCAGAAGACCAATTCATCAAACACCTTGAAGAGCTACAGTAACATGGCAGAAGAGAAGGAGAAGGACTGCTCTGCAGAAACCAAACTTAAAAGTCACAGATTACAATCTGACTGACAGAGAGTTCATGATAGCTGTCATAAAGAAAATGAGTTACAAGAAAACTCAGAGAGATAGTTCAATGAGGGCAGGAATAAAATTAGTGAACAGAAGGAGTACTTCATCAAGGAAATTGAAACTCTAAAAAAAAAAAAACAGAACTTCTGGAGATGAAAAACACAATAAGTGAAATGAAAAATAATGTAGAAAGCATTAAAAACAGATGAGACTATATAAAGGAGAGAATTAGTGAGCTCGAGGATAGAAACCTAGAAATGAGTCAAGTGGAGCAGGAGAGGGAACAAAGATTTAAAACAAAATGAAGAAATTCTTTGAGCAATATCTGACTCAATTAGGAAAAATAACATAAGGATCACAGGTATCCCAAAAGGAGAATAAAGGGATAATGGAGCAAAGAGCTTGTTCAAAGAAATAATAGCTGAGAATTTCCCAATCCTGGGGAAGGAATCAGTCTTACAAATACCTGAGCCAATAAAACTCCTAATTACATCACTGTAGAAAGATCTTCTCCAAGGCATATAATAGTAAGACTGGAAAAAGTCAACGACAAAGAAAAAATATTAAGGGCAGCAAGGAAGAAGAAAGTGACCTACAAAGGAACCCCTATCAGGCTTTAGAAGATTTCTCAACAGAAACCTTACAGGCTAGGAGAGAATGGAATGAATATTCAAAATACTGAAAGACAAAAACTTTCAGCCAAGAATACTCTATCCAGCAAAACTATCCTTCAGATATGATCAAGCAATAAAATCTTTCCCAGATAAACAAAAACTGAGAGGGTTCATCACCTCTAGACCTCCCCTACCGGATTGACTAAGGATGCTCTCATATCTGAAACAAAAAGGCAAAGGTCTACAGCGCTTTGAGCAAGGAGATAAAGAGACAGACAAAATCAGAAAATGGCAGCTCTCTTTTAGAACAGGGTAGCAAACACTTAATTATAACTTAAAAGATAAAGGGAAGGAAAGTATCAAAAGTAACTATACAACACTTCAACATAGTCACAAACACAACACAAAACAGAAGAATCTGTGACAACAGTAACTCAGAAGGAGAAGAGGGAAGAAATGAAACCTGCTTAGGTTAATGGAGATAAGATGCTATCTGAAAACAGACTATCTCATTTATGAGAGCTTTTATAAAAACCTCACAGTAACCACTAGACAAAAAAATCAGAGCAGAACCACAATTCCTAAACAAAGAGAAAACCGAGAAAACCTCCACAGAAACCCAACATAATGAAATACAGTGGAAGAGAAACAAAAGAAATATAGAACAATCAGAAAATAAGAGGTAAAATGGCAGTATTAAGCCCTTACATATTAATAACCACTCTATATGTAAATAGATTGAATTCTTCAATCAAAAGATACAGAATAGCTGGATGGATTAGGAAACAAAACCCAACAATATGCTGC
>NW_025794482.1:0-3185 GCF_021613505.1 Equus quagga | reverse complement strand
ACAAAATGCACAATTTATATATATTTTAAATAATATCAGTTAAAAAATGAGAGACATTTTCCCATCCTAATACACATTGCTTGATTGTACTGATTAAACTTAGTATTTTAACATGTCATAGACTTAACTTTGGCAAAAAAATAATTCTACTGGGTCTAATATCGTACCTCGGACTGTTCAATTTTTTAAAAATAGCCAATCTTCTTATATGCAAAGTTTTAGGTATGTATTTTAGATCATTATAAAAATAAATTTATCTTAACTGGATGGAGAAAACAGAAGTCTTAGATTGAGGGTTAGGCATATGGAGCTTTATGTGTACTGAACAGTGTCCTCCGAATATCAGAGGATTGAGGAGCTCCCATTTATTTCCTTCGTCTATAGACATTAACCTTATAAATGGGTGACTGAAATCTGAATATGAATCTTTAAAGTCTAGATTTATCATCCTTAGATTTTCTAATCCATATATGGGTAATATATGACAATTGCCTGAAAACATGGTAATTTTTTTAATGAAGTCTTGTTTTTATGTAGTGTATATTTTTCATAAATCTCATGTCACAACTCCATACATATTGTTGTATACATATTATATTGTTATATATAATTATGGAGATCCTGGTGTTTTTATGAGAAAAGAATCTTTATATCATAATATGAATATGAACTGTTCTGTTAAAACTCTGTTACAAAATCCTCATTGTATTTTTTTTCTTTGCTTCATAACAAATTACCACAAATTTGGGCACTCTAAATAGTAACCATTTATTATTTCAGTTTATATGGGTCATTATTTCCAGCATGGCTAACTGGGTATTCTGCTCAAGGTATCAACAGGTAGCAATCCAGGTGTTTGCTGGGGCTGCAGTTTTATGTGAGGCTCAAGGTCATATTCCAACTCACGTGGTTGTTGAAATAATTCATTTACCTGCAATTAATATTCATATGAATAACATATGGTTCCTTGCTTTTCCAAGACCAGCAGGAGAATCTCTCTGACCTCAGGGAAGACCTAAGTCCTTTTATAAAGCCTGCCATTGATTAACTCAAGCCAATCCAGGATCATCTCCCTTAGATTACTTTAAGTCAACTGATACGGGATCTTAATTATAGCTGGACAATTAACTCTTATCTTAGAAGCTAACCTAATCAGGCATGTAACTCCAGAGAATAGAGATCATGGGAGACAGTTTAGGATTTTTCCAGCCAAACACACCCAGATTAATTACAGGCTCCTATCCACAAAAACCATAAAAATACAATTGCAACTATTTATCCTGTCAGTAATATAAGAAAACATTGGTAATGTCCAAATGCTTGAGTGGATTAAATAAACTTTTAGAAACTTTTTAAAGATTTTATACTCTTGTTTAATGGATCAACATATAATTTATGGAATTTGATTATACTCATAATTTGTCTATAACACATATAATTTGTCTTCTACTTAACATATAACATTCAACATAATGAATAGGAAAGATGTAACATTATGAACCTCATAAACACTTACGGATGCTGTATTCCATATTCTTTCCATTTTCAGTTCTATAAGACAATTGAAATAGATATTGCCCTTCTAGGATTCTCTGCACAAGTAATAGGTAAGAAAAGAATGAGTGAGTTTAATAGGATAATACCATAATGCATTCTTTTTTACTTTATTAAAATTAAGTCTACACTAGAACCAAAATTTCTTACTTATAGTCTTGTTTGACAATTTTTCTTGAAAGTGAATTCAATCATGGGTAAAACAAGTTGTTTTACTTTTGGACAAAAGGAGATGAATATAACAATAAGTACTGTATTACCCTCTCAAAATAAGTGCTACTAGTTATACAGGATATCAGACGTGATTATTTTGAAATGTATCCTTGGTAAAAGATTGATGGCTTTAATATTAGTAATATAATTACATCTTTTCATACAGGAAAATCAAGACTTCAAATGATACTTCAAGAGTGGTATTTCAAGAATGGAACTATTATAACACTAGAGGTCACTCACAGATAATTATGGTTGAGAAATATATTTGATCTCTACATAAAGGAGGCCTAAACCATCAATACTCTTATTAAAAACAGTGAAAAAATGAGAGTAATATTTTGGTTATAAATTTGTTCAAACCCCTTTGAATCATGTGGAAAAATTTCATAGCTATCTATTTGAATATACAGTATAAAAGAGGAGATTCAGAGCAAGATGCCTGAATAGGAGATTCCAGCTCACAAATCTATGGAAACATTGATTTTGACATTATCTATGGACGGAAATACCTCTGTGGGAACACAAGAGTCCAGTGGAGACATTCCAACCCCCAATCAAGGAAACAAATCCAAGAATAGACAGGGAGCAGGTAGGAACAGTTCAGCTATACCCATGACCCCTCCCCCAAAGGACCACAGTTGAGTGCTAAGAGAGATCCGCTTTGCTTGCAAATTCTCCCATGGGGAAAAGTGAGAGCAGAGGGAGAACCTGCTTCCTCAGCCTCACAGGGCGTTGACCAAAAGGCCCACTCGTGATTTGTCTCACCCAGATTATTGAGAAGATAGAGATGGCTGAATAGTCTGGGGATGCTAGTAGCAGGGAAAAGGGGTGAGGGCTCACAGCAGCCACCACACAGATCGTCAAAACCAGCTGCAGGTTCTACTTGCTGGCTTCAGGACTCTTCCAAAACGTCTACCCATAAACCATGTGGGTCACTCACTTGCAGACCCCCAAAGGACGGGCACATGCCCCAGCACTGCACACACCTCTCCACGATGGTGCATGTTAACCCTGCAGATGGTGTGTATGCATTCCAACAGATGGCGTACAAGCCTGTTCAGATGGCACATGGGAATCAGCAGCCAGCTTGACTCTGTGCTATTGGGAGAAGGCATGCAATTTTTAACCCTACAGGGTAGTGCCCTGTGAAAAACACATGAAACCTTTCAGCACCCAGCCTGGCTATGCGGGATTGAGAGAAGGGACATGATCCCTGACTTCCCTACAAGAAGTTAAAAAAAAGGAGTGGGATGAGTGAATCCATAAAAAATACCTGAGATACCTTTTTAATAACAGGACTGACTGGTAAAGATCTTTTTATCCTGAAAACAGTCAGTGAGGACTGGAAAAGGAGACTACTTCTTCAAAGATAAAACAGCAATGCAAGACTTCAACGACTGTGGGAAATCATGGAA
>NW_025794481.1:0-1114 GCF_021613505.1 Equus quagga | reverse complement strand
TCTGAGATGACCACACCTGGACCCCTCACCTCAGCCCGTGAGCTTCAGTGCAAAGAGACTATGTCCACAGTTGATGGGAAGTTGAAATTTCTCTTTCCTTTGATCCCCTTTGCCTAGAAATGGGCTTCTGTGAGTGACTTTGAGGACAGAATGGACAGGAGGAGACTTCACTCCCAGGCTGTGCCCCTGGATGAGTCTCGGCCTATGGAGGCTGCAGCAGGAGAAGAAGAAGCCACAGGCTGAGCCTGAGCAGACAGCTGCTGGGTTTTCCCCGCTACTTGCAGATGACAAAAGGAGTTCTAGTCATACTTCCCCACAGGCCCAGACTCTATGAGCGTTGAGGCTGCTGTCATAGGAGTGGCAACGAGGGACTGCCTCAACTTCAACCTTCAGCCCAGTGATGGTCAAGGATCCTGAGTTGTCTGACTTGAAGCCAGGGAACCAAAGAGGGACCCCAAGGGTCCACTAGTCTCATAACAGATGAGGAGTTGGGGGCCTATTCCTGGGAGCTGTTGGGACCAGGACACATTTTGGACACTTTGGATGTGTCCTGACTCAGACACAACTAGATTCTGTGTCCCCGGTTCTACCCTGACCCATCATGGTCTCTGCTCTCCGGGAAGCCTGTCTCTTGCATGCAGGAAATTCTATCCCATTTGAGAAAATCCCACGATATGTTGTTGCCAAGAACAGGGTCAGGGGCACAGATTAAGAGGATGTGGACAGATGTTCTATGCAAGTTCCCTGCAGTGAGTCTCAGACCAGTTTCAGGCCAAACAAACAAAGGAAGCATCTGCCCTGGCTGAGTAGTGGGGGCTGCACAAGGAAGCCCCACCACTGGGGGACAGCAGGGTTTTGACTCTCTTCCCCACAGGCCTGCAGCACTGCGTGAGCACTTAGGCTGCTGTCTCATGTTAAACAGTAATAATCAGCCTCATCCTCAATCTGGAGCCCAGTGAGGTCAGGGAGCTGGAGTTGCCAGACTTGGATCAAGAGAATCGATCAGGGACCCCAGAGGGGCGTTTACTATTCTCATGTCAGGAGTTTGGGGGTCGTTCCCTGGAGCTGTTGGTACCAGGACACATAATTTCCACCCCCGATGTTGAAGCTGCTT
>NW_025794480.1:2026-3569 GCF_021613505.1 Equus quagga | reverse complement strand
GGTTCCTCACTGAATTATATTCCATTGCATGTATATATTAATTTTTCCTTACTGTTTCATTTGTCAGAGGACATTTACGTTGTTTCTACCTCATGAATATTGTGCGTAATGCTGCAATGAACACAGGAGTGAAATTTTCTCTTTGTGATCCTGATTTCAATTTTTTAGATAAGTACCCAGAAGTGGGAGAGCCGCATCATATAGTAGTTGTCCTTTTAATTTTTTGAAGAAACCCTGTACTATTTTCCACAGTGGCTGCATCACTTTACATCAAACATTTGCCCATTTTTCAATCAGGTTATTTGACTTTTTCTATTAAGTCATAGGTGTTCTTTTATGTATGTTTTATAATAACCTCATATCAGATATATAGCTTACAAATATTTTTTTCCCATTCTGTAAGTTGTCTTTTCACTTGCTGTTTCCTTTGCTGTATATGTTTTCAGATAATTGTGACCTCCCTTTTCTAATTTTTGTTTTTGTGTCCTGTGATTTGATGTCATGCCCAAGAAATTATTGCCAACACCAATGTCATTATCCTTTTATTCTGTTTTCTTCTAACACTTTTACAGTCTCCATTATTACGTTTAATGCTAATCCACTTGGAAATCATTTCTGTGTATGGTGTTAGATCAGACTCCTCAATTTTATTCTTTTGAATATGCGTATTCAGTTTTCTGAAAACCCTTTGTTGGAGAGCTATCGTTTCTCCATTGTGTATTCTTGGCAACCTTGTTGAAGATCAGTTGACCATATATGCGTGACTTTATTTCTGGGCTGTCTATTCTGTTTCATTTGTATAGATGTCTGTCTTTCTTCCAGTGTAATACTTCATTGACTATTGTAGCTTTGCAATATGTTTTGAAATCAGGAATTATGAGACCTCCAGCTTTGTTCTTTCTCAACATTGTTTTTTTCTGTTTGAAGTATTTTGTGGTTCCATGTAAAGTTTAGGGTCAAATATTTTTCTTTCTGTAACAGATAGCATTTGGATTTTGAAAGTAATTGCACTGAGTCTATGTAACACCTTGGGTAGTATAGATGTTTTACCAATACTAATTCTTCCAATGGACATTGGATATCTTTCTGTTGATTTGTGTCTTTTTCCATTTATTTCATCAATGTTCTTTAGTTGTCACTGTACAGATGTTTCAGTTCCTTGGTTAAATTTATTTCTGAGCATTTTATTCATTTTGATGTCATTGTAAATGAGATTGTTTTCCAAATTTCTTTTGCAGGTAGTGTGTTGTTAGTGTGTGCAAGCACAACTGACTTTTGTATTTTGTTTTTGTATTCTGAAACTGTTCTAAATTTGTTTGTTTATTCTAACAGGTTTTGGTGGAGTCTTTAGAGTTATCTATATATAATATCTTATCATCTGCAGAGACAGTTTTAACTGTTCCTTTCTGATTTGGATATCTTTTATTTCTTCTTCTTGCCTAATTGCTCTAGCCGGGACTTCCAGTGGTATAGTCAGTAAAAGTGGTGAGAGTGGTCATCCTTGTGTTCTTTCTGATCTTAGAGGAAAAACTTTCAGCTTTTC
>NW_025794480.1:0-1510 GCF_021613505.1 Equus quagga | reverse complement strand
TGTTATCCTGTCTCATGTCAACTTAATTCTTAGACTAACCAGAAGGATGTAGAGGGTAGAGGAATTGTCATCCTCCCCTACAGTGGGAACCCTGCCTGTCACTCTTCCCCAGGAAATACAGCACCTGATTCTTGGCTCCAGCTCCTCTGTGTGTTGAATTCAGGGATTTTGGGCTGGGTGTGTTCTCACTGTTTATATTCTCTGGAGGAGAGTGTTCAAGATTGGAATTAGGAAATTGTACATTTTTCTAAATGGATACACAATTTAACACAACCACTTTGAATGAAGTTTCAAAAATATAAACTGAGGAATAAAAGAACATTATAAGACGCATTTATAACTCTGCATAATGTATTGGAGAAGGGAACATGAAAAGTAGTGTCAAATATTCTGAGAAGAGTTAGATAGCCCATTTTTTGTCACCACATTCACAGAATCCTTGTGAACATACTTCTAGAGCAGCAGTGCTGGTTTCCCATCTTGGAGGACTCTTGGTATAAAGCTAAGAACTTTTCACCTGCCATCAAATCTGACATCCCCACTGACAGAGTGACAAAATGGAGGACAAGGTGTCCATCAGCGCAGAACCACTGAGATGGGTCATCATAGGATTTTCAGAGTGAACGTGTGCCCCACACTGTGGCGCCCACCTGGTGTTCTCTATATAAGTGTGTTTTTATATCTTGTAGTGCATCATTGAAGAGTAAATAGTTTGAAAAATTGAATAGAGTGTCACAATAATTGTTCTCTGTTTCTGGAAACGAGCTATATGTAGGAAAAAGACGTGCACCCCAACTATAGTGGAGAGTGAAAATTTCAGAGTGAGGGGCATAAAAGCTGACATGATGGAAATAAATACAGTACATTTTTTTTTTGAAATACCAACCCACCCATTTCTACCATTTCTGAGATGTCACTTGACATTTCTAGGACAAAGAACATAAAATTTGTTCCTATTTAAATGAAAAGTAGCAAATGGTATACATTTTCAGTATTAATATGAATAATTGCTGGGGCTGGCCCAGTGGCACAGCATTTAAGTTCGTGCACTCCACTTCAGTGTCCCAGGGTTTGCTGTTTCGGATCCCAGGCACGGACCCATGCATCACTTGTCAAGCCATGCTATGGCAGGCCTTCTACATATAAAGTAGAGGAAGATGGGCACGGATGTTAGCTCAGGGCCAATCTTCCTCTGCAAAAAGAGGAGGATTGGCGGCAGATGTTAGCTCAGGGATAGTCTTCCTCAAAAATAAAAGATGAATAATTTCTGAGGCTCTAATATATAGCACGGTGACTATAGTTAATAATACATTGTTGAACACTTTAAACTTGTTAAGAGAGTAGATCTTAAGTATTCTCACCAAATACAAAAAGGTGATGGATGTGTTAATTAACTTATTGCGGTAATCATTTGAAAATGTGTGTGTATATATGTATTAAATCACCACATTTCACACCTTAAATATAATACAATATTTACTTGTTAATTATACCTCCACACATTTGGAAA
>NW_025794479.1:1401-2510 GCF_021613505.1 Equus quagga | reverse complement strand
GAGTTTGGATTTGATTCCAAGTAGAAGGGGAGGCTTTTAAGATGATCATGAACTTCTTTTCTGGATTAGAAGCAGATGCTGGTTTTGTGAAGACAAAAGCTTTTACAATTTTGAGGAGCTTTCTTTTAAAAACAAGAATGCAAAATCATGAATATATAATTCCCATGCTCTTTCCAGTGTCACCACATGACAGGAAACGTAAAGGAGAGGAAGTAGGAGCGACAGAGACAGCAGTGGCAGCTAATGGCAAATTTTATAAAAACGAATGACCTTGTGAACCCATCGGTAGGAATTCACCACGACAGTGTAGGCCTCCAAAATTTGAAAGAACAAATGACAGCTCAGTATTCTTTTCAAATAACTTCTCTCAACCATGTAGCAGAAAATTGCACACAGATTGGCTGAAATCTGAGTTTATTTCAAATATCCTGTGTGTTCTCTCCTTTGGGGAGAGGTTTCCAATGAGTAGTTGCTATCATAAGCCACTTAAGCCCAACTTACAGCAATCTTAAATAAATGTGCACTTCAGATAAAAAAATCATACTCACGTTTCCAGCATCAGTGCTAGGATTTAGGATTTTGACTTTTGGATAAAGATAAATATCTTTAATTCAGAGTATGCCCATTCAAACTCTTCTTTAAATCACATTTCTTTTTTTTTTTTTTTATTTTTCTCGTCTTTGTTCTTTATTTGTTTTTTAATTAAATTTTTTTTTACTAAGTAATGTTTGCACAAGATTTAAAATTCATTGAAAAGTAAGTTTTCTTTCCTCCTCTGTCCCTTAGTCACTCAGTTCATTTTTGTGAGGCAACCGTCATTACCAGTTTCTTGTGTGACCTTCCAGAGCTATTCCCTGTATCTAAAATGTAAACATATTTAAATCACATTTCTTAAGTCATTATCTTTCTTCTCTTTTCTTGAGATTGGCACCTGAGCTAACAACTGTTGCCAATCTTTTTTTTTGGTCATGCTTTTTCTATCCAAATCCCCCCACTACATAGTTGTATCTTTTAGTTGTGGGTCCTTCTAGTTGTGGTGTGTGGGATCTTGCCTCAGCATGGCCTAAAGAGCGGTGCCATGTCTGCGCCCATGATCCGAAGTGGCGAAA
>NW_025794479.1:0-1301 GCF_021613505.1 Equus quagga | reverse complement strand
GCTGGGCCACCAAAGCAGAGCACACTAACTTAACCACTTGGGCACAGGGCTGGCCCCCCCTTAAGTCATTATCCTTATATAAATATGACAGTTCTAAAATAGCCAACAGCAAGACCTTTTGTTGTTGTTACAGCAGCATTTTTCACAATGTGATGAGACAGAAAATTTATATAAAATGAGCACAAAATATACAGACAAAGACACATGCAAGTGAAAGAATTGCTATGTAGAAAACTGGAATCAAATTTTAGGAGATGAATCCCAGTGGTTCTCATCAAGCCTTATCTTCTCAACTAAGCTACAGAAGTCAACATTAAAGCAAGAAAAAAGCAATTTATTGAGTTTCTTTGTGTGGCATTACTTTTAAAAGGTTTACATATCTAATTTTATGAATATGTTTTAATACTTGACTTTTAGATTGTATAAAATTTCATTTTAGTCTAATTCTAATTTTTAAATTTGTTTTTAATTTTTAAATTAACTGGCAAGATAGAAAAATTCCAAATGAGAAAAATGCATTTTTTTTAATATTTAGCAGTCACAAATTTTACAAGTTTTAAGGGATAATTTTACACATTTTTAATTTGAATAAAATAATTAACAATTAGTAGGTAGTGTAAATTAAAGGTGTAGTAAGAATAGATGGTTGTATATTATATAACTATTTGGAATACCTAGAATTTGCCTAGCTATGTGACTCGAACATGGTTCTTCAATTTATTTCATGTTTCAGTGTGATTCTTCGCTTACAGAATATTTATTAAGCAATTTTCAATGTTCTTCTAACTAAAATGCATTAGAAATTCCTCTTCTGTGTATTCTGGTTCCCCAGTTAAATTCAGGAAAAATACCAATTTTTACTTAACTGTGCAATTTAAAAATTGTAGCATTAGCTTTTTAATGTGAGAAAATACTTTTATGTTGTGAGAGTACAGAAAATGTAACATTAAATTTTATGAGTGACAGTGATAAAATCAGGTCTAGACTAAGCAAGCTGACTTTACAAATAAACTTTCAGGACACGTATATTGCTGTTCGATGCCGTAATATTTCTCAAAGAGTCTTATGTGGATTTAGAGGGTGTAGAAAACCTAATATGTAACAGTTTTCAAGCAAGAGGTTTACCTGGTGCCTCTGTATGTGCAGTTCCCAGCACCTCTTTTCACATGACACATGTAAAATTACTTTGGCAATGATTATACATTCTCATTAAATTATTTGACCTTTGTTATAGAAAGAGAATGCAAGATTCCTCAAATAGAAAGATATTTAAATGTTGACCCCAAGAATGACATTTACAA
>NW_025794478.1:0-3092 GCF_021613505.1 Equus quagga | reverse complement strand
ATCCTGAGAGAACAAGCCATTAACCTATTGTAAGCTGTGGCCAAGTCGCATACACACACCCTCAAATGTGTCCTCCTTCTCCCCCAGCCTCCCCATCCCCTCTCACTCCTGCTTCCCTGGGATTGTACTCACTCATAATGGGTTAGTCCGTGAGCTTTTCTTCAGGCTATTTTCTAGGGAACCAGAGCTAAGACAGGAGGTTCCATAGGCCTCAAGCCACACAGAGTTTCAGCCAAATGGTTGCCATGTGGGACCTAACAGTCAGATGCCCCGCATGTGGCCTCAGCAAGTGGGAGGGCATGGTGAGATCCTCAGCAAAGCCAGGGCCTTGAAAAATACCCACTTTTGCTTCAACAGATGTGGGTTTCCTGAACAGCCGTGGCTGCGACAAAGATTCAACCATAAAAAAGAACTTTTTCATGAAAGGCCTTTGACATATTGGGAGCCAGGGCAATGCTTTTAATCTAAGGCAGCTGACTTCTTGCGTGTCCTAAAGCTTTTCAAGCTGTTAGGTGTTAGCTTCTTGCCAAGATAGGCAGTGCTGCACCTGCTGCCCCAGCCTCAGCTGAGCCTTTCAAAAAGGAAACCAGACACCAGAGACAGGAGCCTGAACCGCACCCTGTGCTGCCTTGCAGAGCACGAGGGAGAGACCTGCTCTCCACCACAGAACTGCAGCTAACCAAGGGTGGAGCGGGGGCAAGCAGGCCCTGGGAGGCAGGACTTTAGGCCTAATTGCAAATCAAGAGATGCCAATGGCAAGAGTAGCCCAGGACCAGAGGAAGAACTCTGTCCCACTCTATTATGGAGGCCACATGACCCAGTAAAGCTCAGCCTCGGTGTGGCTCAGGGAACTCAGAAGCACCAGGCTCAAGATAGGAAATGTTAAAATCCCTCAATGGGAGAGGAAGGCTCCTCCCAGGTGGATGTCTCCTCCTTCTCCCTCCCTTTGCATCCTGGCAAAGCAAACCTCTTCTGGAAAGACCTCTTCCACTTGAGTTACAATTGTAGACTCCAGACAGATATAAAGATTGTGGTCATTCTGGCAAGACTAACATTAAAAAGATCTTTTCCATCTCCCCTCCATGATTCAGACACAGTCTCTTTGGCAACGCTAAATGCCGGGCCCTGGGGCCACGATTTTATTGGGATAACTACTCAGGAGCTTGAGACCGGCTACTTTTCTATAGTCGGTGAGTCTAGGGCCAGTGCTGCGTAGTCTGGCGTGCCCTAGTTACTCTCTAGATTGTTTGAAATAGTGTCTCAGTCTGCCCGGGCTGCTGTAAGAAAAACATCCTAGTCTGTGTGGCTTACAAACAGCAGAAATTGCTTACTTATAGCTGTGAAAGCTGGGATTTCCACAGGCAAGTTGCCGGCAGAGTCAGAGTCTGGTGAGTGCCTGCTTCCTGGTTCATAGACATGCGCTCACATGGCAGAAGGGGCAAGGGAGCTCCCTGGGGCCGCTTTTATAAGAGCACTAATCCCCTCTGTGAGGGCCCTGTGCTCATGACCTCATCACCTCCCAAAGGCCCCATCTCCTACTACCACCACGTGGGGGATTAGTTTTCAACATATGAATTTGGAGGAGACACAAACATTCAGTATGTGGCAAATTGTAAGACAAATCATCCACTAGCTAACCTTGGGATAATGTGAGCATGAAAAAGAATGTTGGTAGTAACAAGCTATAACACTGAATTTGAAAACAATTCGTGAGATAACTATTCTCAAAAGAAAAAAAGGGTAGGCAAAAGCTCTTCTTTACAGAAGAAAACAGATAGTAAGTGTCGAAGGAATGTTGACCTTAGGAAATCACTTTGCCATCCCCTGGTAACAATTGCTTCAGGCAGGGATCACCAGTGGATGTTAAAATTACTGGATGAGAGGTTGCTGGGCAACAGGCGATCCACAGGATCTCAATGCATCACCACTCTCAGTACTTGTCGATCAAAAGGGGGGATATACCTGGGGCCGGCCCGGTGGCGCAGCGGTTAAGTTCGCACGTTCCACTTCTCGGCGGCCCGGGTTTCACTGGTTCGGATCCCGGGTGCGGACATGGCACTGCTTGGCAGCCATGCTGTGGTAGGCGTCCCACGTATAAACTAGAGGAAGATGGGCATGGATGTTAGCTCAGAGCCAGGCTTCCTCAGCAAAAAGAGGAGGACTGGCAGTAGTTAGCTGAGGGCAATCTTCCTCCAAAAAAAAAAAAAAACACACAAAAGGGGGGATGTACCTTCACAATGGAGAGAGCTGGCAGGGCCAGTCCTAATGATGTGATCAGACATGGCATCACCCGTAGTGGGCGCCACTGACCCTATGTGCCCTCTGATGGGAGCAGGGGCGAGTCCAGGCTCCCCCTTAGAGTGCTCTTGTCAAAGAAGCTCACCCAGAACCTATGGGAGAAGATGAACAAATTCAGAACGTGGGCCATTCGGAGAGAGACTCCTCGAAACTGCGGAAGTCACAAAAGACAAAACAAAAGGGCAGCGAGACTAAGGGAAGCTGAAGACACGCAACAACCTCAGAGGAACCTTGATTGGATTCTGGATCCAGAGGAAAAAACATCGGAAAAATTCTGGAGATAATTACAGAAAGTTGAATATGGACTATGTATTACTGATACTATTGAATCGATAATCTGACATTACTTTAGAAATATTTTTGAAAATATTTGAAATACTTTCAAAAGATTCAGTAAAAATCTTTAAAATGTGTGTGTGTGGAGAGAGAGAGAAAGAGTACAAACGTAACCCAAAGAAAATTGACAATTGGTGAATGCAAGGAAGGGCACACCAGTGTTCATTACATTGTTCTCTTTCGAGTTTTCCGAAATTTGAAAATTCTGTAATTAAAACATTGGGTTGGGGAGGATGGAGCCCCTCAGATGCTCAGTGTTGAATTGATAGCGCCCCAAGTTGCCGATAGAACTTCCCTCTGTCCTGGGGGCCACCATCTGCCACTGCCAGTGTGGAATGAGCCCTGCCTGGCTCAGGCACTGGGACGCCCCCTGAAGGATATAGCCAGATAAGACTTCATTCGAGGACGACGGCTGGGCTTTTTAATTTAAAATATTTTGCTTTAATTTCCTTGGGAAT
>NW_025794477.1:0-26077 GCF_021613505.1 Equus quagga | reverse complement strand
ATGACTCGCATAGTTACAACGATGAACACATGTTAAAGGATGTATTTTACTCATAAGATAGAGGGTAGCAGACGGATGTTAAAAATCCGTCCAAAGGGAGAGTCAAAACAACACAAAGTAAAGTGCTTGGGAGTAAAGGACTACGGAGAGGAATTGCAAATGGAGACTGAACTCTTTCATTCTCTGGCTGGAGGAAGTAAATTATGATAACTGCCAGGAAGGACAAATTTACATATCCATCAGTAACCCACAATTTCCAAAGAATTACTAAAAAGCTCAAGGTCAATGTACAGAGCTAGAATCTGATAACCTGGAAGGATGTGCTGCAGCAGACGCTTACTTCTCCTTGGAAACAAATTTTTATTTCTCCAGGAGACAACTTAACAACGACAACAACAACAACAACAAGACACCCTATAGTTTAACAGTCTCAGAGGTGATGAAACTATGAAACAAGAACTGGTTGCAAGAAAGAAAGGAACACTTAAGAGAAAAACATAACAGTTGGCTATTAAAGCCATAATAGTAGAAACAGGACAAAACAATTAGAGTTGGAGGATAACGTCAAGAGCGTTTCCCAGAAAGCAAAGCAAGAGCAAGGAAGTAAAAACAGGCATTCAGTTTGATGCCAAACCCCTTAATCTCAAGTTCGTGTGCACACTAAGCCAATCACTGAGACACCAGCGCTTGGAGATGGAGAAAGGTTTATTCGAATTGGCGGAGAAGGCGGGAGGATAGGTTCTCTCAAATCCACCTGAACGAGAGAAGAAAGCAGGGGTTTTTACAGAGCTAAGGGGCTTGGCAGGAGCAGTTTCTCAGGAGAAACCAAGGGGTCACGCGTGTTTCTTTCACTCCTGATAAGCCCTTGGGCAGTCTCACTTCTGGGCATCAACAGCAGCTGAGGGCCGGTTATCTGCTGAGTGGTGATCTCTGGTGATTGGTGATCGTAACTTCCTTGAAGGCATTCTCTTCCTTCTGTGAAACAAGCTCATAAATCCCTGTGAGCCTTGAGTCACCCCTCTGGTTAAACAAGAAAACGGCAAATTGACAAGACTGACTTCCTTTCAGCTAGGTCTGTGTTGGGGACAAGGTCGAAAGGTCACATTGACTATTGACGGTGACCCTCGGGTCCCCGGGTTCAAGTTCAGGAAAGTGGATGAGCCCAGGAGGTGCAAACATGAATAATGTCAACTGAAATAAAGAATCGTGATAAAAGTTACTTGAAAGAGTTCGTTCAATAACCAAAGGTGAGGACTCGAGCCTGGGAAACAGCTCAACAGAGCGTCCTGCAGGAACCGCTCTGACGGAGGTCTACAGATCTGAGCACAGTTTATGTGCCTTCTTACGAGGCCGTCCATAAGAGCAGAAAGGGGCTTACTCATGAACAGTCCTATACGCCAACAATCAAACGGCGAAACCCTCCCTCCGTGGCAGGGTACATCTGGTTTTTCTCTCGTTTATAAAGTAAGAATTTCTTGGTTACGTACCCTGGAATGCTGATGTCATCTATGTGGGGAGGGAGGCAAGTCCCAGGGTGGCGAGGTACCCCCCGAACCTAAAGACGTAGCGAGAGGGTATGAGAGCTGGGTACCCTCTCTCTCTTCTGGTTGCAGATCTTTTCTCGCTGGCGTCTTCCGTCACGAGGTGAAGGGTTGCAAGGTCATTCTGACACAGGCTTAAGATGACCTCCAAGGCCGCCTCGCTGTACAGCCTAGATTTTGCACTGACTCTAAGCCTATGCGGCTTGCTTGCCAGTTTTGCCTGTTAGACCGGGGAGAGGGGTCCTGATTATTCGTTCACCATAACACGTGTCCCAGAAAGGGGATGGGGAAAAAAGCATCCAAAACGCTTTTGCACACCTAAAGATTGAAAGTAACGTGAATGAAATTTGCGATGGACGAAACTGAACTTTCAAGAACGGAACAGCTTTCGCTGGCAGTCGTGATGCTTAATGCGTTTCAATATGATTCAATATGATCCACAGATCAAGGCTGCCCCAGGGAGAGAAGCCCAAGGTGTCCTGGCCGACATGCCGATCTATAGGACCCAATGGATTTTACGGTGTGGATTAGGGTTGCCCCAGGGAGAGAAGCCCAGGGCATCCTGGCCTACATGCCCATCTCTATGACCAGATTCATATCTAAAGTTATAGACCACACAGTAACCAGACCCCATCTGCACTGAAACCATTTAATGACTTCTTACGTCATCTTTTCTTTGTGTGGTAGAAATAAGTCAGGTACCCATGCCTTATAAATTTAGCCCCAACTCTCAACACACTGCAGCAGCTCTTCACTGCCCATGGGTCCTGTCCCCATGCAGCAGCCCTTCACTGCCCATGGGTCCTATCCCCATGCCATTCCATACTATTCTCTGAATAAAAGAGCACTACTGCCAGACCTTGAGAGTCCAAGAAATCTTTCTTTCAACTCCTGGACTCACCGAGCCCGCATCAAATAGACACACACAGCGCTACATCACAAAGATAAGTGGATTTGAAAGGAACCGGTTTCCTCTGTAACGGGAAGCCATTACTTCCAGAAGGGCGCAGGGGTTGAGCCGACCGCCAGACAGGCGCTGGGCAGGGCTAGAGTTAGGAAGCCGCGCGCGCCGCCCCAACAGGTCGGAGTGGGAGGAAGGAGGGAGAGGCCGACGTGACTTCCCCCACCGGCCGCCGGTTCGCCGGCTGACCGGCTGGAGGTCGCGGGAGGAGGGAGGAGACGGTGGCGGCGGGGCGTGGGCTGGAGGGAAGGGCTGTTTGTCGTGACGTCACGGACAGGGCGGGTCCCATGCAGATATGGCAGCGCAGGGGCTGCTGTGTCGTGATCTGCCGCTTAAACACAATATGCTCTCCCGTGGTGTGGGAGCGAGTCCAGGGCTGTTGCTTGAAACCGCGTGTGCGAGCGGTGTGGAAGGGCTAGGGAGGCTCGGGGAGCAAAGTGACCGTGTGTGTACAGTGCGAGGCGTCTGAGCGTGGGCCGGGGAGGGAGGTCGCGTTCTCATACTTACCTGGCAGGGGAGATACCATGATCACGAAGGTGGTTTTCCCAGGGCGAGGCTTATCCACTGCACTCCGGATGTGCTGACCCCTGCGATTTCCCCAAATGTGGGAAACTCGACTGCATAGTTTGTGGTAGTGGGGGACTGCGTTCGCGCTTTCCCCTGGTTTTCGTCGCTGTCTGAAAAGCAGAAGGACGGAGGCTTCGGAGTTAGGTATCTGCGTTTTCCGCTTTTTCCTCAGCAGCCTGCAGCGTTCTCCAGCGTCGTGGCGGCTTCGGTACAGGGCGTCTGCGTTTTGCTTAGCTGGGCGCTTACCATAGTAGGTGCTTGTTCTCTTGGTGTCCCAGCGCGGTCCGCTTCTCGGCGTCAGCGAGTCTCTGCTGCGTTGGCGCACAGGGACGGATAAGGTCTTGCTCCGCGTCCTACTCGACGCCGAAGCTTTCAGGAGAACTCCGGCGCTGGGGCATCCTCCTGTGGGCGGCGAGGGCGTGTGCTCGCCCTTGTCATGGTCTGAGGTAGGAGCTGCCTACAACTGTTCCAGGTGTTGTCCCCGTTGAGTTGAAGGCATGACACGCTTATTTTGTGTGAGGAGACGGCGCCGTCCTGGTGCCTGGGACATCTTGCACGTATAGGCCACGCAAGTCAGAACCGCAGTCGGACCTGAGTCTTGCCAGGATAGCCTGCCTGTCATCCTCCCAGGAATGGACCATAGGAAGTCTTGGGAGGAGCCGTGACCAGTTTCCCATGTGCCCAGCTACTGAGAGGCCGCAACTGCGCAGCCTTCCTACCCATCTCCTGCCCTTTCAATATCGACTCTTTCCTCAGACTTCGTTTCTTGAGTGTCAGCTGCCGTGCTTGATGTCTTGCTTCTGCACCTTACACCGTTGCTGGCCACTTCCCAAGACACCATCCCACCCATCCTCCCCACCCCAAAGCAGCCTCTTCCTATGTCGGCCTCCAGCTTCCTCTTCCCCCCCCCCCCACCTCTTCTCTCAGCCCTCTCTTCTTACCTCCACAGGCACACAGCAGGAGGGAGCTCTCAGCCTCCAGTTTGCACCTGCCGTGCTTCAGTAGCCTGGAGAATTAGGAATCCTCCTTGATATCCCTTCTCCTTAAGTGGGAGTAGGAAGCGTAAACAACACAACCTCCCCACTCCCACCCCCATGCCCACCCCACCGTCAGAAGTAACTTTAGTTTTTCCCCTGTCCCAAAGTGCCGGGATATTGTGAAACCGAGAACGAAGAAGTTGAAAAGACTCTTCCCTGGCCTAGAAGAAGAGAGAGAAAAACAAAACTTCGAGATAAGCTTTGCTAACTGCAGCTGTGCATACCCAGCATAATCAACTGTGGTTCGAAAACAACCAGGTCTTTCTGTCCCTCCTTAGTATGGCAGGGAGCTGTCTTTCCCGGAAAGTCAAGGTCCAGACATCAAGATTCTGCCTCACAAGCCCAAGCAGGCTGAAGATGAAAACTAACCAGAAAAGTCCAGACAGTTAGGGGAAGACAAATTCAGTCTTCAAGGCCAAACCCAGGCTGGTGGCCACCCACGCCCCCTCCCCTACCTAAAACCCCTACCTTTTTCCCTTCGAGGAGACGGATCTAAGTTTTCACTCTCATCTCCACGTCTGGCCGCCTTTGGATAATAAACCTCTTCTCTTGCCACAAGCCTGGCGTTCCAGCGACTGGCCCTCGTGTGCGGTGGCGAAACGAACCTGTGTCGGTGTCGCTAACAACTGAACTACAATCCGGAAGAAAACCCCAGATCCGGTGTTGGGAGTCGTGGGCATTTGGCCGACCCCTTTCCCAGGACGTGTCTGTTCTCGTACCTCCCCCACCCTCGCTTCTGATCCCCAACGTCCTGGCGGACAGAAACTCCCCGGCCAAAGAGAAAAGGCGGGGACCGAGGCGGGGTGGACGATCGCGCCCCCTGGTGGCCGGCGCCCGCAGACCCGCTCGGCCGCAGAAGCTACCGAGACGCGCGTCGGGCTGGCGGCGGCGGCGGCGGCGGGGTGCGGGCGGGACACAAGGGCGCGTCCAAAGAAAACCGACTGAAAAGCACAGGATGCCGAGGGAGCGTTCAGGACGTTGAAAGCAGAGGTCGCACGTCCTACGGACGGATCCGGTTCGATGAACAAGAGCCGTGAACCTCTCTTCTCCCCGGCAGCGGGAGGTCTCCTTGCTCAAAAGGGGAATATCCGAACCAAGACCGAAGCCAACTCTCAGTGCCTTACTGACGGGAAAGCTTGGGTTTTTAGAGTGCCTAACGGACTTCCCCAGCCTTGAGGCCGTCAGCCCTGCTGTGCCCCGGAGCCCTGGTCGAGGAGCTTCTGAGCGAAAGGCGCCCGGAGGAGGACGCCGTCCGCAGCGCGGGAGGCCCGCGGTCGCCCCGCCCCGCGCGTGCCCACGGGGCGGGAGAGCTGGGGCGCGCCTCCGCCCGCTGCCGGCCTCGGGCGTCTTCTCCGCGGAGCCAGGGGGCGGCGGCAGGACGCACGGGAGCCCGCGGGCCCGCGCCTCGGAGCTGCCCGCGCTCGGCTCACCCGCGGCCCCGGAGGAGCCCGGGCCGGGGCGGCCGGCGCTCGGGGACCCCTGGTCTCCACCGACGCCGGGCTCCGCGGCCCGGAGTCCTGGTTCCGGCGCAGCTGGGGGCGGAGGGAGGAGACCCCCCCCCCGGGGTCGGGCTCCGAAGTCGAGTGTGACAGCGGCCTTGAGCGTCCCGCGGGGACTTAGGAGCTGGACGTTCTGACCGCAGCCCGAGTGCGTCAGACTTAGAATAAATGAACACTCTGAATGAAACGGGTCGTTTAAAGAAAAGACGGCGCCTCCAGGCCGGGTCTCGAAGCGTCGACCCCGAAACCCAGACACCCTGGCCGAGGGCCGCGCCGGCCGCCGCCTCCCTCCCCGCGTCTCCCGCGGACCCCTCTCTCTCCCACCAGGAGCCCGCGGGTCCGAAGACAAGACGGGCCGCGCGGGGGCCCCTCGTGGTGCGGGACGGAGCGGACGCCGCCTCTGCCTTTGGCCCCGAGGCCCGAGGGTGACCCTGCCGAGGGGCTGGCCCTGGCTCGGTCGCCGGGACCCTGGGCGGCGGGGCCGGGGCCTCCGAGGCGCCGCGACGGGCGGAGCTGCGCGGGGCCAGCGGGGGCACCGCAGGCTGGGAGGGACCCCGCCACGCCGGCCCTGTCCGTGTGGACGCGCCCGCACAGAACCCGGTGTCCGGGACCCCGACTCCCGCGGAGGAGGCGGGAGAGCGCGGGGGACGCGGCGGCAGGAGCGGGAGGGGCGAGGGACCGGGAGCAGCGCGGGCCGAGGAGCTTCCTTTCCGGGGCCCCGCACCTTCCTCTGCGACAGCGGGGCGCGAGGGCGACACCGCACACGGTTTGAGGAGTAAAAAGTGGCGTTCATCCTGAAGGGACGGGCAAGGTCCCACCGAGATTTGAACTCGGATCGCTGGATTCAGAGTCCAGAGTGCTCACCATTACACCATGGAACCCCCGCGGGAGCCGCGCCTTCCGCGCTCGCCAGAGCGGGCGGGTGAGTCCTCCCCGGGCGCCCGCGGCTCCCGCGCACACTCCCAAGGCTTCCCTTCCCGGGACAGTGGAGCTGCGTGCGTGGCCGTCCGCCTCGCTTTCTCTCTGCGCCCCCCTCCTTTGATTGACTTCTCCTCACTTCACTCGCACCTCGGAAAAGGAGGTGAGATCCACTCTTGGGCTTCGGGCCCGGGAAGAGGAGCCCTTGACGCCTCCCTCCTAAGCCGCCTATTCCGCCTCAGTTTACCAGAGTCTCCTGTCCTGAGGTGACATTTCTGCAAACAGTAGCCTTGCTTTCCTCTTCGTTGCCTTCTCACTTTTCCCATGGCCCAGAGAGGGCAGACGGTTGTCAGGGCGGGACTTGGGACTTCCTGGGTCCCTTGGCCGCGCAGCACCCAGCACGTCCCAAAGCCGCCACCGCCTCCTCCACGTCATATATACGACGGTGTGTCCGCAGTGGAGCGGGGTGGGGAGGCGGGGGAGCTTTCCTTTTCTTCTTCATGCACCTCTGGGGGATTTGTTGTGGTCGTTGTAATTCTTTCTTACAACAAACGCATAGTTGTTACATTCACGATACAGAGTTATCAACCGTGTTTAACGTTTATATCAAACACTCAGACCAACCAGACCATACTCGCCTGCGGTGACTCAAAATCAACCGCCCACCGTGGAGGCCACGAGGCAGGGCCCTGACAATTATACAGCCACAGACTCTCTTCTGAGAGCTTGGCCAAGTCAATTCCATCCCACCTTCTCAATATATCACGACCCGGAAACTGCACGGATTTAAAACATGTACACTATCAGGGCACCCAAGAGCGCTTCATCGCTGGGTCGTAGGGGATGTGGACCCAAGTTGCCTTCACAGTGTATGCAGCTTTTATGTACTCAAAATACCACCACACTACATATTTACACGGGTAATAGATATAAGTTCATATTATACGCCAAAACCACAATCTGTGTATTTCATCTTCCCCTTTATTTCTTCACTGTGTCCCAAAGCCGTCTCTCCCCTGATCCAATAGACGGAACAGAAAAACTAGCATCAACCGGAGCGAAAAGAAAGCGGCTGACTAAAGAACAGAGTCCGAGAGACGCCCAGCGTCGCTGGAAGAGGTAGTTTGTCCCAAGAGACTAGGTGAGGGTTGAATGAAGGAGGAAGGAGGCAAAGGGGCTGCTCTGGTTCTGGGGAGGAAGTTGTCCTCCTCAGAGTGTGAGGGGACGCCGACGCGTCCTCCTGGAAAACCAAGACGTCGAGCGGTAACAAACACCACAGAGCACTCCTCCAGCAGGACGGGAAGATCAGCCAAGGTCTATGACTGCAAGGAACAGAAACGGACTCCGGCCGACTTAAGAAGGAAAGGAATCTGTTTGAAAGGACGCTGGGAGATCACACAGAAGGAAAGGCCGGGAAACCCGGAGAACCGAGCACCGGGCTCTGACGAGGGGCAGGGAGAGAATCAAACGACGTTAGAACCACGACGGGCGGAGAGACTGTCCTTGAGGGGCGAATGCACGTTGGGGCTGAGAGCCCGAGGCCAGCGGTGGGGCTGTGGCGGTCGTGGCTGGCGGCAGCTGGAGTGAGGGCGGCCGGTGAACCGAACTCGCCTGGGAATGTGACTCCTCCCCCTCCCCTTCCCGCTCCTCCTCTGCCTCTCCGCGCTCCCTCCTTCGCCCGTTCTGTTCCTCCTCCCGTTCTACTGCTCCAGCCCTCTCTCCTCGGCTCTCCGTCTTCCTGGCTCTCTCTCCCCTCGTCCCCTTTCCCCGGCCTTCTGGTCCTCCCGCATCTCCTTCTTCCTTCGCGATCGCCCCTCCGCGCTGCTCCTCCCCTCGCCCGGAATGAACGCCGCCAGAACTTCGCGATGGGTTTCCGCAGTTGTGAGGAAGGTGAGGGAACAGTTTCCACCCACGCGAGAAGCACGAATGCTTTTCTCTCTGGTCAGGACTCTTCGCGGGTCTTTGGGAGGCTGAGTGAGGTGGCCCCGAAGTGGGGCGACTGAGCGTCCACAGCCGGTTCCTTGGGGTCCGGACAGCGTGGGCCTCAGGATGACCCAGGACGACCCCGAGGCGGCAGCGACTAAACGTAAGGAACCTCTGTTCCAGCACCACTTACATCTGACCACCCAAGTTTGCGGAAATGTGATTCGGCTGGAATCCTTCCCTGCTACTAACTCCAGGAAGAAAAAGGCGCTGGGTTCTCGGGCGGGACCACCTCGCCCCCTCGTGGCCACCTCGGGAACGGCGCACAGGGATCCGCACAGACGCAGAAGCTGCAGGGACCGGGGATGCGAGACAAGGTCGGTTCCAAAGAAAACCAAACACGCACACATAAAAACATGGTGTAGTAGGAAGGAAAGTAGGAGGGAGCAGGAAGGAGAGGACATTTTTCAAGGAAAGCATTCTCCCACCCCGATCTATTTCCTATTCCTTGAAAATATTACCTTCGTGAGGTGTAATACGCGCCCTATGGACTGCACCTATTAAAAATGTATCATTTGGTAAGTTTCGACATAAATATACACCAGTGAAACCATCACCGCCAAGATGGTGAGCATGTCCGTCACCCCAGAAGCCACCTTACGCGCCTTTGTAGTGCCTCCCTCTGCTTCTCCCCGGGTGGCCACTGAGCTGCTTTCTGTCGCTAGAGATTAGTTTAAAATATTAATGCTTTTATATAGATGTAATGATACGTCATGGACTTCTTTATTTGGCTTATTTCACTGAGCATAATTATCTTGAAAATCATTCATTTCGTTGCATGTATCAATAACGGTTCATTCCTTTTAACTGCTAGAATTCCAACGTGTGGCTGTACCACAGTTTGTTTATCCCTTTGCTCGTTGATGGGCATTTCGTTTGTTTTCAGTTTGGGGCTATTAAAAATAAAGCTGCTAGAAATATCTGTGCACAGGTCTTAGCATGGACGTATGCTTTCTTTTCTCCACGTAGGAGTGGAACGGCTGGAGTCCAGCCACTATGTTAGGTGTATGATCAACTTTTAAAGAAACTGCCAAACTGTTTTCCCAGGTGGTTATGCCATGCCACATTCCCAGTAGCAGGGTTGGGAAGTTCTAGTTCCTCGACAGCGTTGTCAACACTCGGCACGGTCGCTCTTTTAAATGTCAGCCCCTCTAGTAGGTTTGTGGGATGTTTCACTGTGGTTTTAATTTTCATTTCCCTAATGACTAATGATGTTGGGTGTCTTTACATGTGCTTGTTTGACACATGTATATCTACTTTGTGAAGCATTTGCTCAAACCTGTTGTCCACCTTTAAATATTGTGTGGTTTTTTTTTTTTTGCTTGCTACAGACTTTTAAGAGTTTTCTAAAAATATATTTTGGATACAAGTCTTTCATCAGACATACGCTTTGAAAATCTTTTCTCCCAGTCCGTGGCTCGTCTTTTCGTTCTGTTAACAATGTCTCTTAAAGAACAGAAAGTTTCAGCTTTGATGAAGTCCAGTTTACCGATTTGTTCTTTTATGGATCGTGTTTTTCGTGTAGGAGTTAAGAAAGATTTTTCTCCTGTGCTTTCTTCTAGAAGTTTTATAATCGTAGAGTTTATACTTTTAAGTTCACGATCCATCTTGAGTTAATTTTTGCATATATTGTGAGATACGGGTCAAAGTTCTTTTCACAGATAGACGCATAGGTAGATGGATACACGGATAGGTAGGTAGGTAAATAGAGAGAGAGATAGAGAGAGAGAGAGACAGAGAGTTGTTTCAGCACCCTTTGCTGTATAGATTGTCCTTTCTCTACTGAATTGCCTATGCACCTTTCTCAAAAATCAGTTGTCCTTATATGTGTGGGTCTCTTTCAGGACACTTTGTTCTTTTCCTTGCATTCATTTATCTTCTTTGATGCAAACATCACATTTTCTTGATTATTGTAGCACTGTAAGTCTTGAAGTTAGGTAGTGTTAGCCTTCAAACTTTGTTCTCACTTGTCAAAGTTGTTTTCCTAAGTCCTTCGCATTTCCGTATGAATTTTAGAAGCTGTTTGTCAATTTCTACAAACAATTTTGCTGGAATTTTGATTGGGATTGCATTGCTTCTATAGATCAATTTGAGGACAACTGACATCGTAATAATATTGAGTCTTCTGAACGATGAGCAAAGGACATCAGTCCGTTTATTTAAGTCTTCTTTAGTTTCCCTTGGCAATGTTCTGTAGTGTTTAGCACATAGGTTTTCTTAAATTTTGATTCTGTTGTAACTGGCATTTAAAAGAATTCCATTTTCTGATTGTTTGTTGCTAGCATATAGAAGTAAAATTAATTTTTATATATTGATTGTGTATCCCGCAGCCTTGCTAAAACCAGTTACTAGTTGTAGTAGATTTTTGTTTTCTGCATTCCTTTGGACGGTCTGCGTAGAGGATCAGGTTGTCTGTGAATAAAGGCAGTTTTACTTCTTCCTTTCCAATCTACGTGCCTTTTATTTCTTTTTCCTGCCTGATTGCACTGGTCAGAACTTCAGGAAAATCTTGACTAAATTAGTGAGGGCAGACATCCCTGTGTTCTTCCTAATCTTAGACAGATAGCATTTAGTCTTTTACAGTTAAGTAAAATATTAACTGTAGGTTTCTCATAGATATCCTTTATCAGGTTGAGGCATTTCCCTTGTCTTCTTAGTTTGCTGAAAACTTTCATTAGGAGTGGATGTTGTAATTTGTCAACTGCTTCTTCTGCATTTGTTGAAATGATTATATATGTATATATAATGATAGATATGTAATTTTTTTGTTTTTCAATATGTCAATCAATGAAAGTGATTGATTTTTAAATGTTAAACCAACCTTGCATTCTTGAGATATACCCAAGTTCCACATGAGCCATTATCCTTTTTATATACTGTTGAATTCAATTTGCTAAGATTTTGTTTAGAATTTTTGCATCTACGTTTACGAGGAATATTGATCTGTAGTTTTCTTGTAATGTCTTTGTCTGCTTTTGGTATCAGCAGAATGCTGGCCTCAAAGAATGAATTGGGAAGCATTTCTTCCTCTTCTAGTTTTGGAAGAGTTTGCATAGAGCTGTTATTATTAATTGGTTGCATGTTTGATAGATTTCACCACTGCGATAATCTGGGCCTGGAATTTTCTTTGTGAGAAGGCTTTTAACAGCAAATCAAAATTTTAAAATAAATATAGCACTATTTTTCTTTTCTATTTCTTCTTGAGTGAACTTTGGTAGTTTATGTCTTTCAACAAATCTGTCTATTTCATGTCATTGATTTTGTTGGCATAAAGCTGTTTATGATATTCCAGTATTATTTTTTTAAGGTCAACAGCATCCCTGTCCAGTATAAATATAATATGAGCCACATATAATTTTTCCAGTAGCTACATGAAAACCCTTTTGAAACCCAGATGAAACTAACGACATATTTTATTTAATCCAATACATCTAAAATATTATCATTTTAGCATGTAATCAATATAAAAGTTATCAGTCAGATATTTTACATATTTTTTCATGCTAACTCTTCAAAGTTCAGTATGTATTTTACACATGCAGCACATTTCAACTCAGATTAGCTACATTTCAAGTGCTTATTAGTCACATGTGGCTGGTGGTTACTGTATTGGACAATGCAGGTCTGTAGGATCTCTATTAGTTTACCCTTTTACATTCCTGATGTTGATTATTTGTGCTGTTTCTCTTTTTTTCTGGAGAAATCTAGCTAGATGTTAATCAATGTTATTAATCTCTTCAAAGAATAGGCTTTTAGTTTTATCTCTATTGTTTTTCTATATTCCATTTCCATTTTTCCTGTTCTCATGTTATTATTTTGTTCTGCTTGCTTTAGATTTAATTTCCTCTTCTTTTTCCAGTCTCCTAAAGTGGACACATAGATCCTTGATTGGAGAACTTTCTTCCTCCCTCCCCCTCAACATAAGCACTTTCTGCTTTAATTTTCCTCTAAGACTGCTAGGGAATGTATCAGAAAAATTGGGCTAGTTTGTGCTTTCTTTTTCATACACTTCAAAATATTTTAAAATTTTCCTTGAAAACCACAAGGCAAGTTCATCTTTGACCGTAGTTATTTAAGAAATGTTGTTTAATTTACACGTATTTGAAGATTTCCTAAAAACTTTTCATCATTGGTTTCCAGTTGTTTCTTTGTCATCAGAGAACATACTTGGCATGATTTCAATCCTTTTACGATTTTTTAGATTTTTTTTTGGACAACTCCGAATGTGGTCTATCTTGGTAAATGGTTCATGTGCAAAATGTATTTTTCTGTAGCTGATGGGCCATTCCATAAGTCAAGCTGGTTGACAGTGTTGTTCAGGTCTTCTATATGCTTACTGATTACTTGTTCTGTTCATTACTGAGATAGGAGCATTGATGTCTCCAATCATAATTTTGGACTTACCTAATTCTCCTTTCTGTTCTATTAATTTTTTGCTTTACATAATCTGAAGCTCTGTTATTGGGTTAGATACCTTCCCAGAATGGGTATATCTTCTTGAAAAATGATCTCCATATCACAAAGTAGTGTCCTTCTTTGTCTCTGTGCTGGGTAAGCATTTTACAACAGAATGCTTCCATTCTCTCTGTCTCACCCTTTTGGCTGTTGTTGCCATCATATATTTCATTTT
Source organism: Equus quagga (assembly GCF_021613505.1). Taxonomy (NCBI): domain Eukaryota; kingdom Metazoa; phylum Chordata; class Mammalia; order Perissodactyla; family Equidae; genus Equus; species Equus quagga. Next base: position 12,941 of record NW_025794477.1, on the reverse strand, counting down.
TACGTTCATTATAACCCCCCTATTATACTTTAAAATATTTTGCTTTATCCAGTCAATTACTTTTAAAGAGATTTTAAAAAGAAAAAATGCTTTTCATGTTTATGCACATTATTACCATCTCTGTGCTCATCATTTCCTTGGGTAAATCCATACTTTTTATCTGGTATCATGTTCCTTCTAGCTGATGAACTTCTGATAACATTTCTCATAGTGAAGGTCTGATGGAAGTGGATTCCTTCAGCCCATGTTAGTCTGTAAAGTCTTCCTTTCATCCTCACTTTTGAAAGATATTTTCACTGGGTACAGAATTCTGGGTTGACGTTATTTTTTCTGGTCAGTATTTTCACAATATTGCTCCAATGTCTTCTGGATTGCATAGTTTCAGATGAGAAGTCTGTAGTCTACCTTATTTTTGTTCATCTACATGTTTCCTTTTCAGTGACTATCTTCAAGATTTTCTTTTTTTTTTTTTTTTTTGGTGTTCACAGCTTTATTAGGACGTGTCTCAGTGTGTTTTCCTTCTATTTTTGTACTTTGGGTTCTTTGTGCTTTCTAGATGTGTGATTTTTTTTTGTCTTTCATTAATTCTGGAGAATTCTTCAAATATTTTTTCTGCCCCATTTTCTCTCTTCTCTTTCCGGAACTCCAATTATACAAACGTGGAACCATATAATGTTGGTGAACATCTTTTGCACTCTCTATTTTTTTGTCACTAACTTTTTTCCCTTGCATCATAATTTGGTTGATTTTTATTGCCTATCTTTAGGGTAACTAATTCTTTCCTCTGCTGTGTCCACTCTGTAGGTAAGTCTGGTGAAGAAGTTCTTCATCTCTAAAGTCATTGAAAAAGTTACTAGCATTTGCTTCTTTTTAATATTTTCCATCTCTCAGATGAAATTCTTCAACTGTTCATGCACATGGTCAACCTTTTCTGCTCCCTCAGCACTTATAATCAATGGCCTTTTTGACATTTTTGATCAGACACTTCTTTATTGCAGGGAACTGTCCTCTGCATTACAGGATATTTTGAAGCATCCTTGAAGTCAACCTATTAAATGCCAGTAGCACTCCTTCCAGTCATGACAATTGAAAATGTCTCCATGCATTGCCAAATGTACAGCTGAAGAGTGCAATCACCCTGCTTAAGAAGAACAGCATTAGATTCTAGATGTTAATGTACAGTGTTTTACAATTCCTGTCCAACTACTAGGTGCTTCATTCTGATGACTGCTTTAACTCATGACAATAGTAATTTCTATGTGTATATGTGTATTATAAGCTTTGACTGAATGCTAGACACTGTGTGTAAAAAGAACAATTGAATTATGTTAACAGTATTTACACCCGTAAGTAATTGTGCCTATTCTTCTGTCAGGCCATTAGTATAGGTATTTGAATAAATCAAGCAAGCAGTTGAGCTGGTGTTGGATTTTATTGCTGCCCTAGTTAGCTGCTGTGCACCACAGGCTTCTAGTTCCTTCTTCAGTGTATGGCTTTTACTGTGGGCTTAGTGTGAGATCTGAGGTGCTGCAGGGATTTTTCTCGGCATTTCTGCTGCACTCAGCTCTGATACGCCTGCATCATAGAGGGGTCTCTTGCTGTATTCTTGCCTCTCCTCTAGAAGTGGATTAGACTGCCTTTGCTCATTTCTCAGTCCAAGGCTCATGGAGGAAAAGGGAGGGTTCAGTTCTCCTGTTTTAGCCTCAGTCTTAGTCAGGCCCTGTGTAGCAAGCTAAGGCCACGCGTGCCTGAACCCCAGTGTTTCTGTGATCTCCCTCTTGTGGTAATGGGCCTCCGCCACTCAGTCATGGCAAGACTTGGGCAAGAACAGGTCTCCTGCCCCTTATCCATTGGTCAACAGCTTTTGCTTCTAACCCTGCCCCAGCAGCAGCTGACCTATGCATGGGACCAAAGGTTGGCAGGGTTCCTAGCTCCAACACCAATGGTAGATGACTTTCAAGTCATATGAGAGAAGTGACCAGGTTTTGTACCTCTGCCACAGTGGTGACTGATCATGATCTGCATGCCTGCAACACTGAGGCGACCTCGAGGGAGTCGCTTGCTCTGCCCCACTTTTTGTATATGTGTGAGCCTTTGGTAGAGGCCTGAGGAGAAAACCTGGCAAATGGGCAAAAACTTGCCTAGTATCTGGGCCTCTCAGAGAGAGGGGCTATCATGATAGCCCACACTTGGTCTTTAAGAAATGGTTAAAATTTCCGTTATTTTCTCCTTAACTTACATGGACACCCTCTTTCCCTTTCAGTTACTGCCAAAGATGAAGTGGTTCATGTGCATGTTCCTCCCTGGAGGGGTTTAATGATGCTTTGGACTTCAGTTTACCCAGTGGTCTTACAACCTCAGCTCTCTGGTGGGCTCAAAATAGATATGATTTTGTAGGTCACCCAGCTTTTATCTTGTTGTTAGAGCAGAAACAACTTTCTTTTACTTACAACTTTCCCTATCTTAAGCATATATGGAATTACACTTCTGTTTTATAGAATCCTTATCTTTTCACCTACTTTGGGACTAATTTCCCCTCAGCACACCACATAAATCCCTTTAACAGATGACAGCTTCTTAAGAGGGCTTTAGGTGGGGGTGATGAGCACCCTGAAGATCCCTGCCAATCAGCCTAGCCCTATACACTTAGTGCTGAAGAGAAACCTTGGTATGGCCAGTTGACACAATTATCATCCACAGCTCTAGCTGAATTATTGTAATGGGGCTCTTCCTCCTTGACTACCATAGTAATCTTTGTACAAGTTGGCAATTGGGGTTAAGTTAGGTGAGATTTTCCAGAGGCAGTTAAGATTTTCTGAGATTCCAGTTTGTGGTCAAATGTGGACTAGCAGAGTGAAGAAGACACTCTGGGCATGGAGAAAAGACAAAGAAACATAATATTGCATGGACACGCCACATCTTTATCACCCTCAGAGAAGTGGTCTTGATGAAAATGGGACCGGGTAACTGAAATACTCGTTTCTCCAAGCACGTCATGGCGAAAATTGGAAAAATTGGCTTCATTGTTTAAATGATTGTGTACTCAGATTGAGTCTGAAGGTATATAAGGTGCAGACTCCACTGAAAAAGTTGCTGAGATGTGAAGGTGAGGACAGGATGCAATTATGCAAATTTATGTCTTTCCCATTCTTCCAGGTTTTTTCATTTTGCCTGATCTTGTGGTCCCAGGCCCAGGCTTGAATGTACATGTAACTAAGGAAGGCAATATCAGTGCAAAAGACACAATGTTTATACCATCCAATTTGATAATGCTTATTCCTAAAGGTACTTTCACTTCCCATTATGTAGCCAGATAGGTGAACGCAGCCCAATTATCAATTATATTAGTCTGCTTGGGCAGGCATGACTACAGATTAGGCGGCTTAAACAACAGACACTTATTTGCTCACAGTTCTGGAGGCCAGAAGTCCAAGATCAAGGTGCTGGTAGAATTAGTTCCCGGTGGGCCTCTCTTCCTGGCATTTGGAGAAGGCTGCCTTCTCTCATTGTCCTTGCAGAGGCTTTTCTCTGTGCCTGGAGAGAGATCGCTGGTGTCTCTTCCTCTTCTTATATGGACACCAGTCCTATTTGATTAGGGCCCCGTCCTTATTACCTCACTGAACCATAATCACCACCATAAAGGCCCTACCTCCAAATACAGTCACATTGAGGTTGGGCCTTCAACATAAGATTTTGGCAGGGGACACAATTCAATCCATAACATCAAGCAACAGGGACAGTCCTATGATCCTTTACCTGTCAAATCCTATGACATTTTCCTGGTGATGGGGCTAAGTGTTAGCAAAAAGTGTTAGCAAGGCCACTGTTATCGCTAGTTCTATGATTAGAAAAGCACCCCTGAGCTGGAAAGCATGACCATACAGAAAAGAGTGTAAGTCACACAGGTAATAAATGACAACGGGAATATTTTAGGCAACAAAAAGTATGCTCATAAAAGAGTTGTGATTCCAGGTAAATTGTCATCACACTATTTCTAGAAAAGTGTATTGGACCAAGGGAATAATGCTCCTAGATGATCTCTTCCAGATCTGGCACTGATTAATGCTGGGAGAAACCTATAGAGCTTTATGTCTGGAAAAGAAAAATTAGATTCTTGAGGATTTAGGAAGAGTGCCTAAAAATCTCCGGAAGGAGCAAGAGCAGCCCTGCCTGGTGAATCTTGTCCAGCCCTCTACTTTGATCTTGAGGATAGGCTTCAAAAGGCTTCACTTTGAGCCAAAGAAAAGGCACAGAGGGGGCCCAGCCCAATGATCCTGTGATTAAGGCTGTCAAACCCTAAAGGCTGAGTGAACCCAGGGTCCTGAGTTGAATTTATCTATTTGCCTTTATCAGAATTGTTTACCAAATTTCAGAGAGCAGAAAAAGAGATTGTACAGATCAGAGTTGGCACCTGAGTGTTCAGGAAGACTGGAGTCCCTGACTAATTGGACGTAGAGTGTGAGAGAAAGAACATCAGTCAAGGAAAACTCTAAGATTTATTGGCCTGAGCACTTGAAAAGATGGAGTTAGCATCAAGTAAGGTGGGAAAATTGCAAGTGCAGCAAGTCATGGGGAGAAAATCCATTATCCAGTTAAGGGTCCCAGAAGCCTTGCTTGAAAGTGTTCACCCTCCTGCATTTCTCTATTCCTGCATCCTTGAGTCCTTTTGGTGTTTGGAGATGCCTGGGTCCTGGTGCTCGGTCCCTTGTCACCCTAGGTGCCTTCCCTCCCACCTCCTCCAGGAAACCTGGTCCACTCTCTGACAGATGACCTTCTCTGCACTTGGGCACCTCACGAAGGATCCTCTCTATGTCAGTTCTAAGGTACCGCCAGGAAGAGACAACTCGCTCCAGGACTGGGACTTTGGATGTGGCTTACATCATCACACATCACTGTCCTGCAGAGTGCTGGGCCTTGTTGGTGGGGCTTCTGCATTCTGGGTGATTCTCCTGAGAACCAATAAATTCCATTTCTTGGCTTGAGATCATTAGTATTTGGTTTGTTGTCATTTGCAGTAAAACATTAATACATACTAAGTAAAATAAATAAGTTTAAGAGTTCCTTCTGGAAACCCTACTCAGCTGATTATTCATTTGGGATGGAACCAAATAGCCTTGAAGCATTTTCACAAGAAATGTAATTGTCTTTACCCAGACATTCTTCTTCTGTATTCAGTTTAACGATGATTAGCAATGAATCTCTTCATAGTTTCTATCTATCAACACAGAAATATTTGAATTGGCTTAGCTATAAACTTCTTCTCTTGAGAAAGGCTTGAAATGGACCTTTGACACATGCCCATAAGCAAATTGTAGGTAAGATTTTTTAAGGAAAAATATTTGACTATATGAAAATGTGTCTAGGCACATATAAAACTGCATACCCAATTGCAGGGAAAGTGTAAAATTGGAGAAAGTACATGTAGCATATAACAGAAAAACTGATTCATTTCTAGAACAAGTTTTTCAAACTCCAACGAAGAAATAAAACTCAAAGGGTTATGTCCACCCAAACTGAATTTTAGGAGTCAGAGATGCTGGGAGATTTGATCCATTGTTTGAAGTATTTTGTTTTCTGAAATATGCAGAGGCTGCAGGTGCCAGAAGAGTCTCACATTTCTTTACTGCTCCTGTAGTGATGTTATTCTTTAATGGCAAGCACATTAAGGCTAATTTGCAGTCAGGGGGAGCAGTGATATCATAGATTCCAGTGCACAATGTGCACTGACAGATGGTCCACAAAAGCTCCGAGTAAAAAGCCTCTTCCACATCTCTTGAAAGGTAGAAAACACTGTCCACTCTCTCCTGGTGCACAAGTGTACTGACTTCAGCAAGTTCCAAGGACTCAAGAGTGTGAAAGAAACAATCCTGAAACTCGTTATCTATAACAAAATATGACATTTCTCTTTCTTCTGGCAGGGTATTGGGATAGGTTAGCATTTCTGGAAATAACTCCTAGAAAATTAGGGAAGGAGGGTGAAAATGAGCTTCTCTATTGGGATCCCTCCTTTGCTGTCTCTTCAGACTTTGGGGTGTTACTCTATGTGCATGTTTTATAATTTGGTATCTGGCAATAATTTCCATAGGACAGCAAATGAATATTTCTCATGAAAGAAACATGGTTTCTTGTGAATAGGGTATAATAAACCACTACCAATGGAAACCGATTCTCTCACCTGCTGAGAAAACAAAGGAGAGGAAATTATTCACTAATCATGATAAGAAAATATCCTGCACCTTACAGACATACTGTCTCTTATTGAAAGGCTGATGGTGTGCCCAACCAAAGGAGGAGAAAGGAACCACAGTAAGATACATCAGATAGGACTGTCAGAACTTCAGGAATTAAGAAAAGATCCTAAGCACCTCTAGAGAAAAAAAGGCTCTGTAGAAAAGGTTAGGTCTCAGAATGTCATTGAAATACTTGATAACATTAATGTTAGGGGGAAAATCCAGTAAAACTACTTTTTTCTTTTTGAGGAAGATTAGCCCTGAGCTAACTACTGCCAATCCTCCTCTTTTTGCGGAGGAAGACTGGCCCTGAGCTAACATCCATGCCCATCTTCCTCTACTTTATATGTGGACACCTCCCACAGCATGGCTTTTGCCAAGCAGTGCCATGCCTGCACCCGGGATCCGAACCGGTGAACCCCGGGCCACCGAGAAGCGGAACTTGCGAACTTAACTGCTGCACCACCGGCCGGCCCCTAAAACGACTTTTAAGTTACAATTTTACTCACAGAAAAACTGTCAAACATGTGTGAGGGTATATTACAGATGTTTGCTTAGAGTAAAATGAGAGCAAAAACCAAGAAAAAGGAAGACATTACATCCAAGAAACAGGAGATTCAAAATAATAGAAGAGGGAAAGGAAGCTTCAGGATGACAGGTATGCAGTTAGCCTAAAGAGGAATCACAGATGTGAGCAGGATGGAGAACTCCACGCGAGGGGTCTCAAAAAAAATAATAAAACTGAGGGTTTATGTGATATTTATTGACAGTTTAGGAAATACAAATGACCCAGGAATTCCAAACAGATGTATGAAGAGCTTAAAACTCATCACTACCACGCTCACAACAAGAAAACAGCTGAATAGAGCCAGCCCTGATGGCCTAGTGGTTAAAGTTCCAAGCTCGCACTGCTTGGGCGGCTCGGGTTCGGTTCCCAGTCACAGAACCACAGCACTGTTCTGTCAGCTGCCATGCTGCAGTGGCGGCTCCCACCCAAGAACTAGAAGGACTTGCAACTGGAATATACAGCTATGCTCTGGGGCTTTGGGGAGGAGAAAAAAAAAGAGGCAGAGTGGCAACAGATATTAGGTCAGGGTGAATGTTCCCCAAGCAAAAAAGAAAAGAAAGAAAGAAAGAAACAGCTGAAAAACAGCTGAATAAACTAAAAATCAACAACTCTTCTTAGTTCCATCAGAGAATTGAGGTCACAGGCAAGCCAACACCCCCAAAACTGGAGAGACAAGGAATCACAAAGTGCCTGGATCAGAAACCACATCACTAGAGCCAGCAGCATTGGGTATTAACACTTAAAGGGCAATTGACCACTTGCTGGAGCTGAGTGGGGATGGCTTGAGAGGTAAAAACTCCTGGGGGCCCAGCTTTAGGGAGGCTCCCATACTTTCATGAGTTTTATCTCTAGGACTCTCAAGAGACTGTCAGGGTGAGGATCAGAGAAAAACCCCCTCTTGCTTCCGGAGGTGGAAGGGAAAGTAACCATTTACGAATATGCCCAGTACATTCTGTCCTTCTTAAAAGGCTGCCCTCAAGGAAAAGTAGTTTTCCAGAGCCTAACCAGTGTAGGGGAAGGAAATACCCAATTCCAGCCCCCTGTAGCCATTCCATTTCACATAAGGGGGTAAAAAACTTGAGAAGCTCTTGTGAAGATCACAGTCCAGGGGCACAGGCCACTAAAAGATCAAGACCTCATATAGGACTACAGCGCACTTCCCTTCCCCAACACCTTACCACCATATCATTAGGGCTCCTGTATAATAATGGGGGACAGCCATGGAAAGAATGACAAGGCTCAGACTCGTTTAAAGCAGTCTCTAGGAAAACCCAAAGACGACTGGGAAGGCAAAAACAAGGAGACTAGAGGAAATTTAAGTCTCTGACACCTACAGCTACAGCAAACAGTACACAGCCTAACTCCTAGCTAGATAACCATAATACCTCACACTAAAGGCCTATATACCTTGGTTCCTTTTACCCAATACATCATTTCCAGCTTTCAACAAAAAAATTACAGGACATGCTAAAATGCAAGAAAGACAGTATGAAGAGGCAAAGCGAGTATCAGAACCAGACTCAGATATGACAGAAACTTGGAATTCTCAGGCCAGGAATTTAAAATAACTATGCTGAATGTCATAAGGGCTCTGATGGAAAAAGTGGACAACATACAAGACCAGATGGGTAATTTAAGCGGAGAGATGGAAAGTCTAAGAAAGAATCAAAAGGAAGTGATATAAATCAGAAACAGAAAAGAAGAACGCCTTTGATGGGCTAATCAGTGGAGTAGATATGGCCCAGGAAAGCATTAATGAGCTTGAAGATACATCAATAGAAACTCCTCAAAATGAAAAGGAAAGAAAAAATGAAGGAAAAACTAGAACAGAATATCCAAGAGCTGTGGGGCAATTACAAAAGGTATAACATGCATGAAACGAGAATATAAGGTGAAGGAAGGAAGGGAGGGAAGGAGGGAGGGAGGAAGAAAGGAAGGAAGGAAGGAAGGAAGAAGGGAAGGAAAGAAGGAAAGAAAGGAAGAAAGAGTAGTAGTCAGCATTCTCCAGAGAAACAGATCTAATTGGACCTATCTATCTATGTAATAAAGAATTGACTCACACAATTATGAAGCCTGGGAAGTCCAAATTCTGCAGTGCAGGCTAGCAGGCTGGAGAGCCAGGACAGCTGATGGTGGAGATGAAATCCAAAGGCAAGGTGCTGGAGAATTCCCTCTTACTAGAAGAGGCCAGTCTTCCTGTTCTATTCAGACCTCCAGCTGATTTGATGACGCCTACTCATATTATGGAGGGCAACCTGCTTCACCCAAAGTTCTTTGATTTAAATTTTAATCTCATCCAAAAAACACCTTCACAGAAACATCCAGGAAAATGTTTGACCAAATATCTGGGCACCATGGCCCAGTCAAGTTGACACATGAAAGTAACCATCACAAGTCCACCCCTTGTCAATTTGACACCCATATATGTCTCCTAAAACCATACTTAATTTCAGAATAAAGGCAATAACAAGGTCATACTCTTGCCTAACGTGATACAACTATCCTGCATACGGCTGAAAAGCACTAACTCTTTTCCCCAGAAAAGGATGCATAGTTCTTGGATGATATTACTCTTCCCTTTGATATCCTATAACTTAAATACTATGATATAAAGCGAACAAAACTTGGATACTGTGTTAGAAAGTCACTACGTCTTATGTTACATGATAAGGAAGAAATTCTCATGACAGTTATAGTCCTTGTTTCTGTAACTGGCCACATGGTGATAGCTGGTATTTATAATTATCTTCTTCCACCTGCCCATTCCATATTCCCTTTGCCCTTGGCAAGCACCTCAGCTGGTTGTTGCTTTTTACCAGGTGAGGTGACCAAAACCTTCATTCCTGAAGGGTCTGGGCCCTTAGTATTGGATTTGTTACAGGCTTTTAGTTAATACTGGCCCTGATATCAGTTCCCCTACATTGAACCAAGCATATATAGAGTTAAAACTAAAAGCACTCACCCCTTCCCCTGCCTCTTTAGTTAACTCATATGTAAATATCTGTTTCTTTAACCTTTGACTCCCTGAGCTTTACAACTGCAAAGAAGTTACAAATTGTTAAAGCTGGGTTAGTGTCAAGCTGGGCTCCTGCTAAAGTTGTGGCTAATCACAAGTCCTTGAAGTTTATTACAGGGAAACTGATAATATCCAGAGAATGTCGAGAAACTAAAGCTTCCCAGACCCCAACTCCTTGTCTTCCTGGCACCAGAATCCACCATCCACCATGGAGACAGAAAACTAAGTACACTTATCTGCAGAATCTCTTATCTCCTCCTCCCCCATGCAAGCAGCCCCAAACACAGGCCAGTGAGAAAGTGCTGACCAGCAAGGCCGCAGACCCCCCTCCCTACAAGCAGCCACATTCCCCAACCTTTAAAAACCCCTGTCCACTTTTCAATGGAGAGCTAGCAATTCTTTCTCTTATTTTTTGAGGAAGATTAGCCCTGAGCTAACATCTGCTGTTAATCCTCCTCTTTTTGCTGAAGAAGACTGGCCCTGAGCTAACATCCATGCCCATCTTCCTCCACTTTACTACTTTATATGTGGGACACCTGCCACAGCATGGCTTGCCAAGCGGTGCCATGTCCGAACCCGGCATCTGAACCAGCGAACCCCAGGCAGCCGAAGTGGAATGTGGGAACTTGACCGGTGTTCCACCAGGCCGGCACCTCATATTGCTTTTTAAATTAAGTTGGTTTCATGGTTTTATGATTACAAGTAATGATGCAACCCTCATTCTTGTTCAAATATCTTTGGCTACTTATGCAGGTATTTCTAGAGTGTGGACCACCCCAAGTGCAATTACTATATTGTAGTGTTTACATGCTTCTAATTTTAGTATATCCTGCAAATTTGCCTTCCACTGAAGGGGTACCAAATTACATTCCAATTTATTTTCCAACTCTGTCAATGTCCCTTTCTTCATTTACTTGCCAACACCACAATCTTTCTGTACATCTATCTGTGATACTCTAATAAGGGGAGTGGTGCCCTTCTGACTTAACAAAGGGGGAGACACAACAGAAGGATGTTTGAACATTACACAGAGATATTCTACTGCATATGTTGGACAGCTAATAGTGGTTCACAGGGATCCTTTTCCTGTTAGGTAGTAGAAGACAGCTAATCCAGTCTGAGAGTTTTTTGTTTTTTGTTTTTGTGAGGAAGATTGGCCCTGAGCTAACATCTGTTGCCAATCTTCCTCTTTTGTTTTTTCTCCCCAAAGACCCAGTACATAGTTGTATATCCTAGTTGTAGGTCCGTGTAGTTCTTCTACGTGGGACGCCACCTCAGCATGGCCTGATGAGCGGTGTGTAGGTCCACGCCCAGGATTCAAACCAGCGAACCCCAGGCCGCTGAAGAGGACTGCACAAACTTAACCGCTAGACCACGGGGGTGCCCCTGTGAATCTTTTTTGATTGCCTGTTGTGCTGTGGATTCTTTCCTGGTACTTGAGACTGTCGCAATGAGAAGTTGTTCACATCTTGCCTCTCCGGTGAGAGAACTTTATGGGCGCGATGTTGTCAATTTCTGCAAAAAGTGGAATATTTATAAATAAGGATCATCTGAATACACATGGTCCCTCCACAGGAACTCTCAGCTTTAATCAATTTCTACAATTAAAGGGGGTCTTAGCACAGTAAGAAAACTGAATTTCTAGCATGCAAAGAGGAACTTACTTTGACTGGTATACTCAAGTTTCTAAATAGCTAAAAAAAAAAATTTAATGTCCTTTAAGGATTGTTTAAGTCAGATTACAGAAAGGAGAGGAAAGACATTCATATTACAAACAAGCAATTAAAGCAGCAACATGAGCACTTCTGACAACTATACAAATCAAGATTTAATAATTTCCAGAACTGTAAGCAACTTCAGCCCTTAATAAAATGGATAAAGAACAATGACTTCATGCACAGGTATATACCCTGGAAAAGATAATGTCTTGTGTGACTCAAAAGGGTATCATGGAATTACTCCAATTTTTAGCAGTGAGGGTCCTTCAAGGACCTCATGTTGCAAAATTATTCCCTTTTGTTTCCCTCACCAGTAAGCATTGTTAATAGGTATAATTTCCTCTGTTTCCACCTTAAATAATGTTACTTACCACAGTTAGTTCCTTTAGAATGCCCGGTAGATCGATGGAATTTTTCTCTTTTGCGAATATATTTCCTCAGAAACAAATCAGAATACTTTATCTTCCTCTGGAGAGAATATACAAGTATTTCAATTGATAAAATTTTAAATTCATGTGTTCAAGTAGATTAAATATACCAGACAATATTTCTAAAAGTGGGCAAATTCTTGTAATTCTAGAAACCAGAGGGGCTTAATTGTTTCACTTGCAATTTTTGGTAAATATTTTTAGATATGCTCTATGATTCCATATTTACCAATATATGATTCCAAAATTCTCATGTTCCAACTTGTGTCAGCTTAAGTTATAGTTTCAAGATATATAGTTAACTTTAAACATTTGATTAATATTAAATTCATTTAATTAATGATCAATCTTTGCCTGCAAATTCTCTTTCTCTCTTTCTTTCCTGTTTGCACTGAAGTCCTGATATATTGACTGACAACAAAAGTATCACTTTACTTGGGGAATGCTGCTGTTAGCTGAGTTCCCATAGATTTCCATACTTTGTGGGTATGTGGCTGGCACTGTGGATGTTCTTATGGGTTCTCTTGACTCTGCAAAAGCCCAATAGAGCGGTTTGTTGTTTTCAGTGTTCTGACATTTCAAAATCGTATACCTTGGTGTTGTGCACTACACAGCTTCTCAGATTACCACCTTCGTTTCCTATTTGACATGGATTTTTTTGCATGGTACTTTCTTTTTATCACAGCAACCACCAAAATCCAGCTTTTCAAGGAAATGATATCATTGAAAAATATGTAGTGTAATCTAATGTTGGTGAACTTTACTGTATGTAACTCTCACCTCAGTAAACCTGCCCCAAAAAAATGTCAGTCCAACATTTGGACTGACCACTCCAAATGTTGACAGGCTGGGGAGCCCTGGAAACTCTCATTCATTTCTGGTAAGAGTATAAATAAGTTCAACAATGTTGGAAAAATTTTTGGAAGTATCAACTAAGGGTCATACATACACAGTTATGTGCTGTGGCCCAGAAATTCTACT
>NW_025794476.1:0-3960 GCF_021613505.1 Equus quagga | reverse complement strand
GTGTAGGAAATTTTGACTTATTTCATTTATACAAAAACTATTGTTCAATGCCTATAGTGTACCAGAGAGTTCTGGGAGCTGTTGAATACCACAAACAAGGGCTATGTTTGTGTGCAACTTAAATTCAAGTGAGGCATAGATGGATAATAAACAAGATAATGAATAAATAAAAAATGTAATTGTGTTAGTAGTGTTTGCTGAAAAATGTTTTATTAAGAGGGTGATGCAGAAGAGAATTGGATATAGATTTGTGTAGTTGTTTAAAGTACAGCTAGAATTTTAGTCAGACTCAAGATTAAAAAAACACACTGTTTCCTCCCTTTCTTTTTGTAAGTGAATTACTCTAACACATACATTTGCAATGGGGATGGTATCTCTCCCAAGTAAAATGGTAAGTAAAATGGTAGGTAAAAATGAGTTCTTGGGAGATGAAAATATCTTACTGTTTTTACATATAAAGCATAGATATACATAAAATACATAAATACTATGTCTGTGGTGTTAAGATTTTTGGGAGGTCATTAGGGTAACAGAATGTCAAAAAGGAGCCTTAGGTGGGCAATAATGAAAATGAGAAAAAGATTGAAGAGCCCTTCTTAACCCACAGTTAGGTAAGAACATGGAGTAGTTTTAGAATGTTAGTGAAGATAATCTAAGTGCAGAGGTTCGCCCGTCACCTCTGAGGATCATATTTAGTAAAACTGAGAGCCTCTTCCTTCTCAGGAGGCTTCCCAGGGTGTATGGTCAAATATGTTAATGAACCAGTTGTAATCTGTGAAGTACACTGTAAATGTAGGATATTGATATTTTTTACTACTGAAGGTGGAAAAAGAATAAAGACTCTAACCTCAAATGTTTCTAAATTGAAAACATGTCATTTGGGAGTACAAATTTTTATGGAATGAGATGGAACTCAGTCCTTATTTTTTCTTGCTGAGATGCATTTTTTTAACCCTTAATAATGCCAACTAGGGGCCGGCGCTATGACCTAGTGGTTAAGTTCCATGCACTCTGCTTCAGCAGCCCAGCGTGGGTTCCTGGGCATGGACCTGTATACACCATTCATCAGCGACCATGGTGTGGTAGCAACTTACACACAAAATAGAAGATTGGCAACAGATGTTAGTGCAGGCCAAATCTTCCTCAGCAAAAAATAAATAATTAATGTCAACTGTCCTTCACTTAGATGTGACACAATTTTAATCGTCTTAAAAGATGAAAGAGCACCAGATTAGGTGATAGAAAAATTTGGTCTTAGTACTTTCTAGCTGGCTAAGAATAAATCCTGTTGACTTTCCTTCATTTATATTATCAGACAGATGGATCATTGTATGGCCATTCTGTTATTGAAGAAGAGATCTTGGTTGTGGAGCAAATAATTGAATTGTTAATACCATGATCTGGTTTTGTGCTTGTGGAACATCAGCTTGGCCTGGTTCCAGTGAAGTTCAGCCCCTGGGAAAAGTGGATCATTGCAGGGGTGGGTGGGAATTCACTGGAATGGTGATTAGCTCCTCAATCAGTAGAGACACAGCCTCAAAAGGATGCAGTTGGAATGATGCAAGTCTGCACATTTTGAAATTCTGTGCCATCTGGAAATGGCACTCTGTCCTCTTTTAGACTATGTCTATTGCCTGAAAGGTCACATCCTGTTAATGATGTTTCTTCTAAGATGTGGATTGGAAGCTGTTTACCAATTAAGCTCAATGTGCAGGCAAATGGAAGACACAGTTCTGTGAATGATTTTGCAAACCGCTTAGCTGGCTGTCTTTTTGGGGCAACTTTTCTATTGAGATGAAATTTAAATTCCTCCACCAACCACAAGGGTTGTTTTCTACTTGCCTTTAAACCCTTAGAGCAGCTGTTTTAAAACTTTCTTTAAAATCATTAGAAACTGTGATCCTATCAAAATAGCTTTCCATTTAGTGATTGCATGCTTTGTTCCAGTGTGGATCTTACTTGCCTCTGCACTGGGATGTGCTGCTTTAACACTCTAATGTCAGATTCCTAGCTCTTTTGTAGACAAAAGTTTCTTTGAGTACATCCTGAATGGGGCAGACCCGTGGTGACCCTGACATGACCTTAGAAATTTTACTCGCACAATGTCCCCCTTCTAAGTATTGGGTCCGTCAGGTAACTGGCTTTTGGACATTGTAGAGATGACATCAGACCGAGTTTTGGAGGTGACTTTAAAAACTTACGTGAGAATTAAATGTTTTTATTAATTTGAACTATTTTGAAATCATTGAAATAGTTGAATCATCTATATACACAGACAATTATGTTATACTTAAAATGTGTCAGAGGTTTACCTGTTCTATCTATATACACAAATTGCAGACTTGGCTTGGAGAGCTTTGAGCAATCAAAATTTTTATCTTGGCTTATTTGAACTTCTTTTGGCAAATTATCAAATCTTAAGTGTCTGCCTTTTGGTCTCTATCCAGTTGATGAGATTAGCAAATAAAGCTGTATTTGTGTTTCAGAGATGAGCTTTTAGGAAGGGAAGAAATGGGATTAACTGGATGTGTCTAGGGTGGTTTTAGATGTTTTTGTTTCCCTTCTTTCATGCAACTCTTTCTTAGTGTGTGTATATATATGCATCTGTATATTATACACGTATATTATATCTATATAGGTTTCTACTTTCCTCTTGTACCAATTTCCTCTAATCTTTATTTTTCTACTAATCACCTTTGAGAATTAACCTATCTGATGTTTTTCTTTCTGTTTTAATTCTTTGATGATACATTAAATTTCTGACTTTAATTTTTAATGTAAAGATGAATTGGACTTTAAAAATGTATTTCTCTATCTATATGAAAGCACACACATTTATTTGTGAGCAGCTCTGACAACAAGGGTGGTTTTGGTGTTGATGCTGAGGGTGATACTGATGATTTGTCCAGGGATGGGGTGGTGAAATCAAGGAAGCTTTCAGGGATTAAGACCCTCCCTCCAAAAGCATTCCAAAACATTAATTTTTGTATCTACAATGGCATAGTAATGTTCACCCTATAAAAGTGCTGCTGTAGATAATACCATCTTCACCCATCTCTCAAGGAAAGCAAAATGAATTAGGAAGATTTTCCAACAGCAAAAGTCATTTTAAAGCCTTTAATTAGAGAAATGTTCTATTCATGGTGTATATGCCCAGAACACAGATCTTCTGAGGAACACAGGGCCACTGATTATTCATTGAAAAATGATGACTCAGGGCCAACCCTGGCAGCCTAGTGCTAAGTTTGGCAAGCTCTGCTCTGCTTTGGTGTCCCAGGTTCTGTTCCTGGGCATGGACCTTAACCACTCTGTTAGCAGTCATGCTGTCCTGGTGGCCCACAGACTAAAAAGTAGAGGAAGACTGCCAGAGATGTTAGCACAGGGTGAATCTTTCTCAGCAAAACAAACAAACAAACAACTCAAAGGTGCTTACTAAACACGTTGTTACCACTTCTTGTTATCTGTGACTTTATTGAAGAAATTATTTTGCTCCATAAGAAATTAAGACACAAGAAACACATATCAGCTGTAAAGTCAGCTTCTTGGATTCAGATCCAGGCTCTATCACTTACTAACTGTATAGCCTTAAACAAATTAATTATTCTATTTTTTTCCAGCATCTAAATATAGCCAGATGTAAGGATTAAATGCATGTATAAAGTACTAACAAAATGTCTGGTACAAAAATTATGTATTGTTATTAGTTAAATAAGGATATCTGTGTATAAACTATATATCTCTATATAGATATTACATTGTATTTAATTTAGCTCCATATGGATACCAATAATATGTTTATTGTTTAAGTCATCAATGAAATTCTAGGAATTTCATTGGATTCTAGGAATTCTAGGATTGAATGAACACAAATTAAGGGGAGATACAATTTTTCATCTAGCACTTGCTTAATATAATCAAGATTGATAATATTTAATGTTAGTAAAGCTATGGGGAAAATTA
>NW_025794475.1:0-23699 GCF_021613505.1 Equus quagga | reverse complement strand
CTCCATCACCAGTAGTTATGGTTGGTGCTGGATCCGTCAGCCCCCAGGAAAGGCGCTGCAGTTCATGGGGTGCATAAGTTATAGTGGTAGCACTAACTACAACCCATCCCTCAAGAGCCGCATCTCCATCTCCAGAGACGCGTCCAAGAACCAGTTCTCTCTGCAGCTGAGCTCCGTGACCACTGAGGACACGGCCGTGTATTACTGTGCCAGAGACACAGTGAGGGGAAGTCAGTGTGAGCCCAGACACAAACCTCCCTGCAGGGAGACAGGAGGGGCTGGTCTGCAGGGAGTGCCTGGGTGTACCAGGGGGCAGTCAGGACTCACTAGGTACAGGGATCAGCCCCAGGAGCAGGTGCAGAAGGGGGTTGGTAACGGACTTCCTGTGGGATCAGGGATTTCCTATCTAAGATCTCAGCTGCAATCAGGCACATTTCATGTTTTCTTCGTCTAGTTCTAATTTCTCGTATTCTCACTGCAGCCAACAAAAAAGGAAGAGCATTGTTGGCTGCAGATGAGATATCACAAGTGAATAGGGCCCTTTCTTTCACCTTCCTGTTCGTCATGATTTTCTGTCTTCACAAAGGTAACTCATTGGGGATTGCTCACTGATAGGAATCCCTGAGATACACCAGCAGAGTCCAGGCACTCTGTGTGCTGAGCTTGTGTTGTCTGCCCTCAGATGGGCACACACTGACCCCACGTGTTATGAGCGTCCCCCTGGGACATCTGCCCCATGGGGTTCTATGTTCTCTCTGCTACACATTAATCCTTCATTCATGATCCGCTTGGGGCGACATTGATGATCGGGGATTCCCTCCTTCGTAGCTGTCCCTAAGTTTCCTGGATGTACAGCAGCACATCTAAGAGGATGCAGCACTCTGACTTCCCCATGAAACAGGCAGGAATGTAAGACAAGAGATGAAAACCCATCAGACCCATGCTGGCTGGGTCTGGGTGGGTCTCTGAAGCTGCCCTGGGCCCGAGGCTGTCAGGTTCCACAGGAGACTCCCCATGGATAAGGAGAACCAGCTGGGCAGAGGCCTGGTCCCTGCCCACTCTCTGCTTCCCTGCAGCGTCTGACAGAGGCCCGCCCCACCATCGCCTTCTGTTTCTCCTTCTAATTTGTCACTGAATCTGCCCTAGTTCTGATTCCATCCGGCTGGAGCCCTAGTCACTCTTCTCAGATCCCCCATCAAGGGCTGACCCAGTGTGAGGCTAAATAGCAAATCTCAACAACGTGGGCAGAGACCTAAAGAGGTGCTGAAGGGGAATCTATGGCCCCAAATAGGTTTCAGGACAAAAGAAGAAATACGAAAAAAAAGTGATGATACAAAAGTATGATACATGAAAGAATCTTTAAGTTTAAAGCTTTTACTCTGGAAAAGACACTGTGAAGAACGTGAAAAGAAATGCCAGAGTCTGAGATAAAATGCCCCCTGATGTACATGCTTCATCTACTCTGTTGACACTGGGTTTCCCTGGAGATTCTTAAGTGGCATCTGAGACACACGCCATCTTTGGGTGATTTTGCCCTGTTGTTATATGAGCCCCCTCTGTGTATGGGGGTAGGTGTGGTAGGTGAGGCATCGCTGGTGCTATGATTGGTATTTCTTGACTGAAGCTGCGACTCTGCTGTGACCTTCACAGGAGGTTCTCAGTTTACCCCCTCCCTTAGCTGAGACAGGAAAGCTACAGGCAAGGGGGATGGAGGTGGGCTTTTCCCTTCCCCCGGGTCAACTACACTCTGAGAAAACCCCAGCAGGTTAGGGTATGGTAAATTGGATTATCTGAGCGCAGGCCTCATCAAGAAGAGCAGAATGCTCTGATAAACTTCTAAATGACCTCATGCCCCTTCTTCTGCTAAAAGCACAAAGGGATTTTCCTCTGACATTTACCCGGGAAAATGTGGTAGGGCACCTAGAGGTAAAGCAAAGAACTGTCAAGATCCCATAAGACTGATATGACCAGGGTTTCTAACTCACATCTCTCCACACTGAGCCTTAGGCAGATCATCAATTACACTTCTGGTTTTCCTAGCCAGTATGGCTCCTGCGGAGGTGTCTGCTATCAGTTTACGCTGTTGCAAGTTGTGATTCCCTGTACACTTCTGACTGTTTCTTCAATTTTGGCGTCAATCGTTTACCCTGTACTACGGTCTGAAGATCTTTGTGTCCCTCAAAAATTCATATGTTGAGAGCTAATGCTCAATGTGATGGTAATAGGAAGTGGGGCCTTTGGGAGATGACTGTGCCATGAGATTGTTAAGGAATCAGGTTCATTTTGCCCACGGCAGGATAAAGCCCATCACCAAGCTGGTGGGTTTGCAGCAGAGAAAGAGTTTATCACAAGGCAACCCAGCAAGGAGAGGGGAGAGTAAATTTTAGATCCACCTCCCTGAAAATTGGGACTAGGGGTATCTCTGCGTAGGGGGGACAGGTGGTCTGAAGCGTGAGGACAGATGACTGTAGACAAGGAGGAACGAGGTATTTTGACGATCTCTGCGTGTGCAGTAAAGCTTCATGCTGCATACTCCATAGGATGCACGTTCACAGAAGGGTGATATAGGCATGATCTGAGGGTGGAGTTTTGAGCTCCCTGAATCAGGAATTCACAAATCGGGCACCTGCACAGGCCCAGTTCGTGGGTCGGTGCTCTATACCGCCCTGAATCTGACAGGGATTTGACTCGAAATCACGAAAAACAATTCAAACATCCATTACCCTGGTCGCCCAGATGCCAGAGAGAGATTATCTATAGGAACTTAGAGGGAGTTGGATGCTATACTGCCTAAGCAGCACAGCTATCAATTGGTAGGTGAACAACTAAAACCTACAGTTAATAACTGCCAAAAATTTCAGTTACTAGCTATCTAGTCATTAAGGGATATCTGTCCACGGATTTCCATCTCCCCTATTCACTGGTCATTCCTCATTCTTAAGGGATTTAGGGTGAGGATTGGTCTAGCTACATCCTGCTGAATTGAGGTATAGATCTTAGTTAACAGAATGGAATGATTTAGCAGTTATTGGGAAATATTCTCCAACTCCTGGCTTCAGCTTGACACTTTGCATTATTAGAATGTTTCTTCCTTGTTCAACAATCTTGGTACAAGGTCTAAGGGGACATTTTATAATCAAATATCCGGCAAAAAGGGTAAGAATTATAGACACTCAAATTTCAATAGTCCCTGAAAAACTAGGTGTAATCACTTGGAGAATCCAAGAAAACAGCCCTGAAAACCACTGAGGATGCGGTACCTCTGGAGATGCTTGCTGTAGCCAAGTAGCTTGTTGTCTGCTTTCTCTACATGAGTCTCAACTTCTGATGAGGGGTTGATGTACACACAACACGACGAGTTAGCTATGGCACAAACTCCTCCTTGTTCTGCTAGGATGTAGTCTAAAACAATCCTATGATCTAAGACAACTCTGCCAAGGAGTCTAATGCCCTCTGTTGGGCTGCTACAGCTTCTACAGTTTTGTTGGCTATCAAACCTAGGGTAACAGAGATTTCTGACCACGTGTTCATGTGATCCAATTCCCCATCAAGGTAGGATGCTCCACGGAATATATCCCCAAATCCATCTTCTTTGTAACAAAGCAGGGAAGCAGTTCTCTTAGTTCTAGAGAACAATTTTAGAGAACTAGTGCAGTGTTGATCCTCTGGATAGTTATGAGTAGAGAAACCTCCCATAAGGCATAAGCCCTCTTTACCCCAATTTCTTAAGCAAGGTTGAGCCCAGGTATTTTTTCCTCTCCACATACAAAGACACATCCAGAAGGGGCACATAGTCCCGCTTTGGCATCATTGGTATTTGGTCATATTGAAATAGACCTTGTCAGGATTTGGCAGACCCAGGCCTCTGATACATTTGGCTTTGGGGAGGTGCACACGCCCACTGCCAGGGAAGCTTTTCAAAGGCATTTATTGCTGTCCACAGAGGGAGCATCATGTCAGGAAATAAACTCTGAGGGCTGTGTCTGATTGGGTAAGTGGACCAGCCAGATTCTGTATATGACATGTTTATATGTGGCATTTTTCATTTCAAAGGTGGGTTGTCTTCTCAAAAATTAACACTGGAATTACCATACCATCCAGCCATTCCACTGCTGGATATTTATCCAAAGGACATGAAAACACGAATGTGTAAAGATACATGCACTCCTATGTTCCCTGAATCATTATTCACAATAGCCAAGACTTGGAAGCAACCTAGTTGCCCATCAAGGATAAAGAAGATGTGGTAAATATACACGATGGAAAACTACTCAGACACAAGAAATGAGGAAATTTGCCTATTAGTGACAACGTGGATGGACTTTGAGGGTATCATACTAAGTGAAGTAAGTCAGAGGGAGAAAGGCAAGTGCTGTGTGATCTCACTCATAAGTAGAAGAAAAAAACAACAACAAACAGTCACAAAGAGACAATGATTGGATTGGTGGTTATGAGAGGGGAAGGATGGACCGAGGAGGGGGAAAGGGGGATTAGAAACATGTGTGTGTTGAGGGATGGTAATTAGCCTTTGGGTGAAGAACCTGATGTAATCTACACGAGAATCAAAATAGAATGATGTACACCTGGAATTTCTATAATGCTATAAACAAATGTTACCACGATAACCAAAAAAGATCAGTCTGACTTGCACTGTTCCCTGGAGAAGCAGTGGGATAATCACGCCTTCTGTAAATAGGTCTTGTATGATGCAGTCAATCCTTGAAATCCCCTTTCAATTTACATAGGGCCGAGGGAAATATTTTATCTTGGGGGTGACCCAAGGATTCTGTTTCTTCAAATCATTTTATAAGCATGAAATAAATTTCATGTAAATTTTTAGTCACAGAGTCAGAGACATATTCCAGGAGTCAAGACAAAGTATTTCTATTTGTGTTGTACTTTGGATTTAGCAAATCCTCTAAAATATATGGATACTTTGCTTAGATATTGTGGGATCCCCAAGTATATTTGTAGCATGAACTACATTACCGATTATGATCTTGAAAATTTGCCGCTGGCTCCATTTCAGCAGATGATAAATAAATTGAAAACCTATGTTGCAGAGGCAGAAAATCCAATCTGTGCCATTTTATCTTTACTGTGTAAACTATTTTAGTATGTTTGAGATTTTCAGGTAGGTCAGATTGTGAACTTGTTTTACATTTTTAGTATTTTGTTTTCTTCTCCTCTCTCCAGATTTCTACTTTTCTTTTCTTTTTTCTTTTTTTTAGATGGATATCTAATATACTTCATAAAGTTCCTCTTTACCTTGCTCATATTTGTAAATTTCATTCTTCAAATAGCCTCAAATTGATATCACTTAAGGGCCTCTCCATATAAGTAGTTGAGTTGTCCCCTCGGCTGCCCACACGGGATCTTAGGGGACTTTGTCCTACATCATCGAGGATCAAGACCTCATCTGGTGACAGAGGCCCAGGCAGCAGCAGCAGGATAATTTGTAGGGTCCTTGTGCCTTCTGCAGTAGACTTGTCAATGTCTAAAACCCAAATGCTCTTCTCTGAGTCCCCATTAGTGAAACTCAATGGCCCACACAGGGCACAGGACATCGTCGCTCTTCTGAGCGCTCTGCAGAGCATGGGGATGAGGGGATGCTTAACACACAACCAGCCAGTCAGTGTAGGCATCATTCCGTGAGCCCAGTGTTAGTCACAGATTAGGCTGCCATCAACATGAACAATGTATCCCAAGAAATAGCAATAAGTCTGGGCTAAAGCTGACAACCAAGTGCCACTTTAGTGAGGGGCAGACTCCCATACCACATTGCTTCGTGCTAATTCCTTATGGAAACTCTGACTTTGGTTGGCTGACCCTACAAGAGAGCCCTATAGCACTCTACAATGCAGCACAGAACAGCACAACTAAGAGTGCAAGGTAGCAGCAAACATCAGCTCAAAGTGCACGTGTGCCATCAGTTAGCAGAAAAGCAGTCAATCCAAGGCAAGAGAAGAAAGATCCCAGGTTGCCGTGGTCTTTGTCCCAGCGCCCTGCACACAACAATTGTTCTGGCCTCTTTGCAAAGGCAGGAGGGGCTCACACCCAAAGCAGGTTCAGATGCTCAGTACAGTGATGCCACACACACAGCAAGAGGACAAGACCACGCATATTTCTAAATAATGATGTCTCTGAGGAGGGCGGGGCAGGCCTCTTAAACAGGTCTGACATGTCTTCAGAGAGCCAGGAAAGGGGATTGGCCCAAGGAATCTTCGTGGTTGGGCAGTGAGATTGGGTTGACCGTCCTATGTGTTGCCCAGGGCTTGTGTGGTCTGACTCCCCCACCAGAGACAAAGGAGAGAGAACACCGAGTCTTTCTTATCTGCTTCTCTAGATGTGGTGCAGACATGGGGGAAGGAGGAGGGAGGTTTGAAAGCTGTCAGCAACCAAACATCAAAAACAGGAGTTGGACTACTTTTTGCACCTAAAACTTGTAACAATGAGGGAAAAAGGAGATCCAGGCTCATTATAGGTCAAAAAAATCTGAGTCTATAGCAAATGAGAAAAATGGGTATAAGGAAGCAAGTAATAATAACAGTAATAATAATAGTAAAACCCTTGGAAAGTGTTTCTGGACTGACAGCTGGGTAGAAGGTGCCCACTGTCTGAGTTCCTCTGCTTGTTCCAAAGGCCATGGGTCAGCTGTCTGCTTCTAAATATGTCTTCCTTCTAGAGGATCCCAGAGAATCTTGAATTGGAAGTCCTGCACTGAGGAGCCCTCCCAAGGTGTGGAATTCTGGATTGCTTCTTCAGTTGTTAGATGTGAGCCCAGGGGCAGACTCTGGACTTTCATGCTGCCTTTGTTGCTAACACACATGGTAAGGCCCCTTCAACGAGGTTCAGAATCTGTTTTTTATTATATTTCTTTCAGTAGATAAATCCCCTCGTTGTAGATCATGAAGAGGCTGTTTAGCACGATGTTGGAAGGCAGCTTGAATCTGCTGGCTGTGGGAGAGTGTGTACCACATGGCTCATTGAGGGTGAATTATATGTGTCAACTTGACTGGCCCGTAGGCTGCCCCGATATTTGTCCAAAAGTATCACATAGTCTTGCGCTACTTCAAAACACACCTGCTCTGTATATGTGTTTGCACTCTGGTCTTTGTCTGGTTTACCCTCTTTAGGAAATGCTGTAGAGTCTTCCATCTGGGATGTGTTTACCACATGTAGAGGAATATGATCATGTGACCACTCATATTAGTGATAGTCTGTCCTGTTTGATAACCTCCAGTTTCAGTTTTGAGTTGTAATCCATACTCAATTATCTTAAGTCAAGGATCTCAGTGGGAGAGTATAATAAATCTGAGGGATGCACAGAACATGCCTGAACTGAGATGAGACAGCTGTGAGAACAACCTTGGTATTCAGCCACCTGTGAATTCAGTCCCACTGGTCACTACACAATTATTTTGTATTCTCATTGAATTTGGGTTCAATATTATATATATTTTGAATGCCTCTTCAAAAGTATCCACGACTAGTTAGGTGGAAAGTAAGAAAACGGAAAATCTTACAGCATCAGCAACAACGACATTTATTTGTGGACACAGTGAGAGCTGTACCAAGAGTCACAGGCACATATGAGGAGGGGCTGGGTGAAGAGAGGGGCTATTTCTTCTGAAGGACCAGGAATCTTCCAACAGACCATCTCTGCTGTCATCCTGATGAGAATTATGTCACATGTCCACAGAGACACAAATCACTAATGGGTAGAGTGAGATTTCATCCTTGAGACTGAGCACCTTCTAAATTTTTACACTGAGATGGTTCAGGAGCTTTAAGGAATGATTATTATAGTTATTCTGAAGTTTTAAGGAGTGGCTGAAGGGAACATTGATGTTTACTTGATCACTAAGTGTTTTTACTATATTCTGTAATTCTATGCTCGATATTTATATCCAGATTTCCAATCACGCATTTCCATATCCTTGACTTTTACTCCAAGATCTTCATGCACCACTTTACATAATTAATGAGTTCATTCATATCCTTTAGGTATGAAACTGGGCTTACCAATGGAGCCGTCACATAAAAAATGGGGATAGTGACTCTCCTGTACGTCCAGCCACATCAAACTCAACTGAACTGAGTATTATTCAGGACGGCTGCTGTGATTGCAGGTACAGTTCATGATTCCTGTCTCTTTTTTGTTTTTTGTTTGTTTGTTTTTACAATGAGTCCTACAAATGTAGTAAATTGTCTTCAAATATGGGGTCTCAGTGTCCTATAGATTGACAGTCCATACTTATTTTATACGCTCACCCTTTTCCAAGGGGAAATAAAGAAGCCATCAGGAGGACTTTTTCCATCTCCCCAACATGAAGCCCACCACCATATTTCCTCTCTCCCTCAACAAGTGATTGGTTCATCTTGAAATGCGATTCAGGGTGTGCTTCAAAAGTTTCTCAATTTCAGCTCACAACTTTGGAGAATTTCCTACTCAAGGCTTCTGTCCAACAGATAATGAAGGGTGCTCAATGTCACTAAACATCAGGGAAATGCAAATCAAAGCCACGATGAGATATCAATTCACACCTGATACGATGGCTATGATGAACAAAAGCACTAGTGCTGGGTGGAATGTGCATAAACGGGAATCATTGTACAATGTTGGTGAGAATGTACATTCATACAGCCATTATCGAAAGCAGTATGGTGTTTCCTCACAAAAATAAAAAAATAGAACACTGCCAAATCCAGCAATCCCACTTCTAGTATATAGCTCAAGGAATTAAAATCAGAATCTCAAACAGATATCTACAGTCCCGCGTTCATTGCATCATCATTCACAATAGCTAAGATGTGGAGAGAACCTTAATCTCCACTGACAGATGAATGGATAAGGAAAATGTGGTATATTCATACAAGGGAATATTATTCATCTTAGAAAAGTAGGAAATCCTGTAACATGAGACAACATAGAGGGACCTTGAGGATATCATGATAAGTGAACTAAACCAGTCATAAAAGGACAGATATTGCATGATTCCACTTCTGTGCTCTATCTAAAATACCCAAACTCACAGAAGCACAGAACAAATAGGTAGTTGCAGGGGTTGGGGAAGGAGTTAATGAATAGTAGCTAATCGACAAGAAAAAATGTCAGTCATGTGAGAGGAATAATTACTAGAGATCTTATGTACAACACTGAGCCTATAGATAACAATATTGATCGCATTGTACCATTAACAATCTGTGAAGAGGGTAGATCTTATATTAAGTGTTCTTACCACAAAAAAAGTCTATTTCTCCTTTTTCTGTGAAAAGTCAGTCATATCTATTCCCATCAGCATTATAACATGATATAGCTCCCAGTCGCCCTAACTTTAATTATCCTCAGAGATGCCACAATCACTTTTAAGTGCTAGTGATCTGCTCCATTTTTTTTATTCCTATGGATAAACAGTACACTATGAACTTGTTCCTACCAATATAAACATACGGACACCTATATATAATCTTCTCTATAAGCGATATTTTACATCAGTATCTCCCCAGGTCCATAAGCCCCAAAGGGCCTGGACTACCCTTATGCATCTGTTCAAATCTCAGTGCCTGGAGGTCACCTGATGACTCGATGCCTCACCTGGTTCTGGATGTTGGGTGCTGTCCCTTCCCTTCCATTGCCCCACAGCAGGTCAGCCTGCTTGTCCAGGTCCTAGCAAGAGCATCCATAATGGTATTGCTAATCTGCATCAACTGGCTTCTCATGATTCTCCTGTTCCTACATTCAAGATGAGGAGTATTTCCTATTCAATTCACACCACTATTATTATTATAAAACCAATTTATACTACCCTGAATTGAAGACTCTGTTCTCATTCTAATAGAGAATAAGGCAGTTTTGAGAGACAGCTGCCTCTAAGTTTGTCAATGTACATGCGATGACACTGGGTTGAGCGTGGGTCGAACTACCCCAGTGGCACAGCTGTGACGTGTCAGGGCAGGGCCAGAACAGGAGTCCTTTGTGCCATCTGAGATGAGGTTCTTTCTGGTACCCAGGGGAGATAATAGCAGTAATTATAATGTATCAGTGATGTTAGCTTATGAGAATATCTAAAAGTGCTGACTCCCTACCATAAACTTCACAGATAAGGTTATTGCTGTGATCTACAAATGATATCTCGTCAGACCTGAGACCAGAATGTTGAGATCACATCCTCAGGGTGGCACCGTGAGGAAGATGAAGCTGAGCTCTGCCTTCCACTACTACACACTCATTAGATTTCACGTAATCCCAGGATTCAGTGACACAAGCTCTGAGAGGAGCAGCTCTCAGGGGTATGAACTAAGGAAGCTACTTTCTGCAGCATGGAGCTTCCCTCTGGCTGTGGTGAACTCAACCAACCAGCAAACCATTCTGTGCAGCTCTATTGCCAAGAATCCTGAAGTTCTCTCCCCACATGTAGTAGAAACCATTTCAATGAATCCAAAGTTCACTGGTATTGATAAAAAAATGGATACTTCTAGAATAAATGACTGTGTCCATGGAGACCAGGAAACTGACTCAAAATCAATGAGCTGAGGGCCTCCCACAACCTGTCTCTATTTCAATTCATGTGGAGAATTTATGACCCTCAAGTTTCTCCCCAAGGAGACAGGCTGCAGGTCCAGGGTATTCTTCCTAAAACTCATCTTTCTATAAGATAAGCAGATTAGGGAATGAAGGCTATTGGACTCTGTTCTTGGTGAAGGAGGTCCCCAAAGAGAGCACTGAGTTCTCCAAGGGCACAGCCAGTACGCTCCTCCCCATTGGGGGACTGAGCAGGGAGTCTGTCCCTTGGTGAGATGCAGCCCCTGAGGGCCACAGGAGAGGGTGTCAGGAGGGAAAGGTGACCACAGAATATATCCTCAAGGATGGACAGAATCTGAGCCCATCCAGGCAGCAAGGTGTCCCGTGGATGGAAGAGCATTCTTCATGGAGCTGACTCATTCATCTACCGTCTTCTGCCCTGCCAGCCGGTGACCTTGCAGAGCAGACTCACCTGAGTCAGCTGACACCTGTCCTGCCTCCTCCTCCTCCAGCATTCCTAGGTCTCTCTTATTGCAGGTGCAGTGTCTGCATGGGAACCACAGCTGCAATACCATGAGTGGTCAAGGAGTGACTCTGTCCACGTCTGTCCTCAGCTCCAGTCCCAGGCTCACACTCCTGGTGTTGTCATTAGTGTCCCAGGCAGCAGAGTTCTGAACCCTGTTCTCAGCCGTATAATCCTGAACTGGGGACACTGAGAGGTAAATGCCCCAAGACCCTGACAGGGCCCTCTCCTGCAGGGCAGGGCTGGACTACAGGGGGCACTCAGGACCACCCAGCAGGGGCCTCCAGTCTCAGGAGCAGGTGCTGAGGGGCCTGGAAGGGCTTTCCTCTCAGGCCTGGCTTTCGGTTTTTCAAAAACAAACATTTTTTAAAAAACTCTTTTGGAAAGGATTGCTGAGATGTCTTTATATAATTTATTCTATTTGGGGGATTTACTAAACACAATAAAGAAGTGAAAACTGAATTACAAAGGAGGTTTCCAGGACATCTAGATATCTTAACAATGAGAATTGGACTGACAAAGATGGTGTGTTGTTGTTGCTGTTGTTGTTGTTTGTTTTTGTAAGGACGATTGACCCTGAGCTAAAATCTGTGCCCATCTTCCTCCACTTTGTATGTGGGAACCGCCACAGCATGGCTTGATAAGCAGTTGTAGGTCTGTGCCCAGGATCCAAGACTGTGAACCCAAGGCTGTGGCAGTGGTGTGTGTGAACTTCACCACTATACCACCAGATTGACCTCCAAATACAGTATTTTTGATTCAAGATTTCCAAAATTTTGCCAGATACTCTGATCCCAAGGATATGACATTCAGATATCAAAGTCCCGGACTGGTTCAGGTTGTCTCTGTGCCATTCAAAGGTGGGTTCACAGTGAAGATCACCTTCTACGGGTGCTCATTCCTTAGTGTTTGCACAGAGCTCTGGACATCTCAGGAGATGCACAACTTAAAGCTCAAGACTAGGACCCTGCTCATGCTGTTGAACATGGTTGCTGTATCATCTGTGTGCTCATTATCAGGTTGAGTCACATATTCAGTTATGAAATATGCTGCCTCATGAATATACATGTGACCTGAGGTCTATTGAGGCAAATATGGAAATATCTGTGTCCTGAGAGCATCAACCAACAGCCATTCCCTCCCCTACAGAAGCCCTGAGAGCACAATCCCTCACCATGGACTGGAGCTGGAGCATCCTCTTCTTGGTGGCGGTGGCTACAGGTAAGGGGCCCCCCAGTCCCTGGGTTGAGGACGGGATGAGGAGCAGTGAAGGAGGATTCTGTCCACTTGTGTCTCCTCTCCACAGGCGTCCACTCACAGGTCCAGCTGGTGCAGTCTGGGGCTGAGGTGAGAAAGCTTGGGGCATCCACGAAGTTGTCCTGAGAGTCTTTTGGGCACAACTTCACTAGCTACTTTATGTGCTAGGTGCCACAGGACAACGGCTTCAGTGGATGGGGGAGGTCAACCCAAGCAGTGGTGGCACAAGCTATGCGGAGAAGTTCCAGGGCAGAGTCACTATGACCAGGGACACATCCACAAGCACAGTCTACCTGGAGCTGAGAAGTCTGAGATCTGAGTGCATGGTCGTGTATTACTGTGTGAGTGACACAGTGTGATAACCCACATCCTGAGTGTGTCAGAAACTCTGAGGAGAGGGGCAGCCATGCTGGGCTGAGCAGACGACAGGACTGATGAGTCTCCAGACTCCTCAGATGCAAGCGTCAGGATTCTGAGACAAAGTATAATGCTCTCTTGGGCGTGCTACTCTCTTCCACAAAGGCTTGAAGATCCCAAGTGCTCTTTCACCAACATCCAGCAAAGTGATTTTGCCAAAAGTCCCCTGTCATTCATTCATGTTTTCCAGGGGGGTAGTGAGTTCCTTTGTTCTTTGAAAGTTCCAGTTGTGGGATCATCTGGGAACATTTGCTTGTGGTCAGACTTGGGATTTTTGGAGTGTGGAGCTCTCTCCAGCAAGTTCTGCTGATTTCACCATGTCTTTGAAAACTGGGATTGTTCTTGGGGAAGTACGTATTTGAAAGTCAAGGATGGATTCCAGGTTCCCAGTCTCTGGCCAACATCACACACATGACGTTCTGGTAGGACATCATGGACACATGGTGACAAAGTCATGGGTGGACATGTGTGCCAGGTTCAAGCACTGTCTACACCAGCACATCGTTATTTCAGTCCCCTCCTTCAGTGGTGAGTCCTGCGGAGGTGCGTCCACACAGACCACCACCCTGTGAGTGTCCCTGTCCCTGGGGCAGTGCTGATGCTCAGCACACACCAGGGCGCAGTGTGGGGAGACCCGTGATAATGTGAGACTCACAACCCAGCCTCTAACTTTCCTATTGTCACTGGATCAAACACCACACACTTTGATTCTCTTACAGTCTGCATGTCATAGTCTGAAATCAGTGCCACTGGCCTGAGGTCAAGGTGGTGGCAGAGCGATACTCCCTCCAGAACCTCTAGGGGAGTGCTATTGTCTGGGAACATGTGAACCCCCTGAATTCATATCCTGAATCTTTACAACCAAAGATGATGGTTTTAGTAGATGAGGTCACTGTGAGGTGCTGGGATCATGAGAGTGCAGCCTTCATGAATGGGATCGGTGCCTTTCCATACAAGGCCCAAGACAGCTTGCTTTCCCATTCCACCAAGTGAGGACACGACAAGAAAGGGACAACTAGGAACCAGAACGGGGATCGTCTCGAGAAGGTGAACATGCTGGCAATCTGCCCTTGGACTTCCCAGCCTCCAGAACTGTGAGAAATAAGTGTTCGTTGTTTATAAGCTAACCAGGCTGTGGTATTTTGCTATAAAAGCCTGAACGGACTCAGACAGAGAAAGTCTGCTTTTTCATGCCTAGTCTGGCTTCTACAGTTGCATTCCTTGAACGCCCTATTCTGTGGTCTCTTCCTGCATCTTCACAGCCAGAAGCAAAGTACCCAACATCACTGGTCACACTGTTTCCTCCTTTTTCTGTAGTCTAGTCTCCCTCTGACTCCCTCCAATGTAAACACTTGTGACTACATTTCCAAATAATTCAAGAAGATCTTTGGATCTCGGGATCTCTAAATTAATCAAATATCACAAATTTTCTTTTACCATAAAATTACGCTCTACAGATTCAAAGAGTGACTCATACTACCTCAGTCCACCCTCAGCCCTCCAAGAATTACATCCAAACCACAGGTAAACTATATTTAGCACTTTGAACCTCTCTCAAAATTCCAACTCTTTTTTTTTTTTTAAAGATTGGCACCTGGGCTAACAATTGTTGATAATATTTTTTTTTTCCTGCTTTATCTCCCCAAACCCTCCCTGTACACAGTTGTATATCTTAGTTGCAGTTCCTTCTAGGTGTAGGATGCAGGACTCCACCTCAACGTGGCCTGACGAGTGGTGCCATGTCCGCGCCCAGGATCCAAACTGGAGAAACCCTGGGCTGCTGAAGCAGAGGGTGCGAACTTAACCACTCGGCCACGGAGCCGGCCCCTCAAAATTCCAACTCTTAAAGCATTAAATCACTTCCAAAATCTATCCAAATATTATCATCTCAAAAGTCCCGAATTTAGTCATCTGAGTCAGGCATTGGTGAGAATTTGACGGCAATCCATCCTTGGGTAAATCCCCCTCTCTGCACACCTGTGATCCTAGAACATGAGTTATCTTCTTCTTCTAAAACACCACTGCAGGGTAAGCATGTGATGACAGTTACAGACATTTCCATGACAACAGAGATAAAATGGGAGTTACAAGGAATCACCAGCATGAATCAGCTTTGAAATCTACCCTAGAAAACTCCGTTAGGTTTCAAGGTCTGGGGATAATCTTCTGTGCCTCAGTCTTCAACCTCAGGATCTGTTGTTCTAACCATGGATTTACCTTTCTTTTTTCTTAAATGGTGGGACATGCTATACTCTGAACACTTTTATCAGCCTGTTTCATAGCAATAGAGATTTGGGAGTCTAAAAACTTTATTTTTGGTTTCTGTTGATAAAGAAAAAGTTCTTCTGACACTCGCTAAGATGGTGTTGAGTCTTTATTCAAGACTCTTGCAATAGGGGTTTCACAGTAGGAGAGAGAAACAAGACTCACCTCTGCGTACAGTAAAGACAGCTGGGGATTTGTAGCCAAGGAGAAGAGTCAGGGGGTCAGTTGATAGGAAATAACTAAGAGGAGACACCCTTTGAACAGGCAGGCATACAGTACTTGTGTTGGAAGGGTCCACCGCTGTATGTTGGATAAAGAGGAGGGGAAAACGTGTCTATTTCTCTCCAGGGCACATTGGAGCCCAAAGGTGCACCTGGGACAAGCAGGGGGAGCGCAGGACCAGCAGAGGGTGCTCAGAAATTACTAAGCTCACATCTTCACAGAGAGGGTGGGTTAAGGGCTGGGATCCTGTCCGGGGCTTTTATCTGCATTTTCTATAAACCTCTTCCTGTGGAGAGTACAGTCTTCTAAAATCTGTGGAGATACAAAGGTGCCCTCCCTTTTTTAGAATAAACTCTCATCCTCATAATAACCACACTTTCCAAGGACCAGGAACTAGGATGATTTTAGCTTATATAATCATGACAATGAGTCTATGAATTTGTATATACATTGATCTGTACTTCATGGATGAGCAAATTAACCTTAAATAAGAGCATGCTTACTGATCTCAGGTATTCTAAATTTAATTTACTTGACCGATTATTTTATAATTTTCTCTTCTGTAGGGTTTTCCCTTGATGTCTATGCAGAAACACCATGTGTAAATGAGCCTCGTGGATGTTGAAAGCCTACGGACTCTACATCAGCTCCACGTCTACCTCTCAAGGATTCTCAGTACCTCAAAGTTCCAGTGATAGAGCAGAACTGTCTCAACACTTCAGTCCTTTTGTTCTTCTTGAAGGTCAGGAAGCCAGAGCACACTCAGGGGTGCGGGCACCAATATAAACCTTTACACGGAGTCCACTCTCACAAGATCTGCAGCCTGTGCTCACTTTTCCAGGTGCATATTTGGCTTCAAATCTGCATGCTCATCAGCCCATGAAGAAGAGAACATCCATCCCCTCACTCCACCCAGCTGCTCACATAGCTCAGCAGCTGCAGGCTCAGCAAAGAGACACACTGCGGTCTGGGACTGAAGGGGATGGAGGTGAGGTCAGCTGTCTTTCTCTTCAGCATCTCATGATGAAGATGCAGTGGAATATTTCCACAGGGAGTGATGTGGTGTGGAGATGCTGTAGGCTTGGCAAGCACAGAGCATGTAGTTGTGCTGAACTGACATATATTTTAAAATGTTAGTGGTCAATTTTGGAATACTGAAAAATTGGAGCTTCTGATGGATTGGCGGTTGATAGCTGAAAAAGAAATCACGTAAGGGGTGATTTAAGTTTTCTGAATCTAGGACTATTTAATTTGGCCGTTACATTAAACACAATGTGAAAATACATGCTTTAATTTTTCATTTGCTAGGTACACACACCAACATATTTAGTTATCTTTCGGTCAGGTATGTGTTCAGGTTTGCATTCGTCCATATGACATCACAACTGAGCCATTCCAAAGACACTCATTGGGTTTACAAAGAGTTAAACATATTCTTCCTTCTCCATAAAGAAATCACAGCCCCATTCTGGTGATAGGGTCCGTTGTCCCTGCCAGGAAGGTGGTTCTTTCCTTGCCTGCTAGTCTCTCAGGTGAGAATCCTGAATGAGCTGGGCTGGACCACAGCTTCCCCAAGTGAGTCACTGAGAATGATGCCAGTTAGAGGGGAAGTGGGTGGGGCTGTTCCTACCATGCTCCTTGCTTCCAGGTCCATGTAATACATATAGATTTAGATAAAACCTGCACAGCGTTGTACTGTGCAGTTTACTACATCTCAGTTATTCATCTGTAAAGCTATTCTGTGTCAAAATGGATCATTGGTTGCAAAAGTTATAGGAGGATGGATAATAATAGGAAATCTCAGGAACTTCTGAAAATACACCTCCATTGCTTCACGATACATTCTTAGGTAAATAGTAGAATGCATAAAATTCACAAACGTTCTCATTAAAGGGAGGCGTTCTCCAAACCTCACTAAGAAGCTCAAATCTGTCCTCAAGTAGGTTCAAGGGGCAGTTGAGTCTATTATCGAGGAGCACAGGGCCGGATAATGGGGTAATTATCACCAGACATGTGCCCTTGGACACATAACGCTCTGGGACTCTGCCCTTTATGTTGGTATCCAACTCCAGAGCTTGCTATATAGTCAGAGGACATGCAAATATGGCCCTCCCTCTGCTGAGAAAACCAGCTCAGCCCTGACCCTGCAGCTCTGGGAGAGGAGCCCCAGCCCCAGGATTCCCCATTCTGTGATCAGGACTGAACACAGACGACTCAGCATGGAGTTTGGGCTGACGTGGATTCTTCTTCTTGCTGTTTTAAGAGGTAATTTATGGCAAACAGGAGACTGAGTATTTGAGAGGATACAAGTGAGAAAAACAGTCGATTTGAGACAGATTCCTAACCTAGGATGTCTTTGTGTTTGCAGGTGTCCAGTGTGAGGTGCAGCTGGTGGAGTCTGGGGGAGGCCTGGTGAAGCCTGGGGGGTCTCTGAGACTCTCCTGTGCAGCCTCTGGATTCACCTTCAGCAGCTATGCTATGAGCTGGGTCCGCCGGGCTCCAGGGAAGGGCCTGCAGTGGGTCTCAAGTATTAACAGTGATGGTGGTAGCACACACTACGCTGACTCCGTGAAGGGCCGATTCACCATCTCCAGAGACAACACCAAGAACACGCTGTGTCTGCAAATGAACAGCCTGAGAGACGAGAACACGGCCATTTATTACTGTACTAAGGGCACAGCGAGGAGAAGTCGGCGTGAGCCCAGACACAAACCTGCCTGCAGGAGGGGCTCAGGACCACCAGGGGGCGCGCAGGGCCCATGCTCTCAAGGACCATCACAGAGGCAGGTGCAGATGGAGGTGAAGGGCTGGTTTCCTGTTGTGACCTCATTTTCGCATAACAGTTTCCTGAAGACAAGCTCTCTGGATTTGTGATTATGTGCTTAGTTCCGTATTTCTGAATTAGGAAATTCTGTTGTAATAGAAGAGGAACGTTCTCACATGGAAAATGGCAGAGTGTCACGGTCACTCTTCTGCCTACGCGCCAACTTATTACCAAAGCTTTTGATGGAACTCAGCTACATCTATTAGAGAGGCTCTGTTGGACTCGACAACGCAGCTCTGCACAGCTCAGCTCAGTGCACAAGCCAGGCAGCAAGGGGCAGAGAAAAGTGCTGGCTGGACCTCAAACAACAGAGGCATCATGAAACAAAGGCAGAGAAGAAAGACCCTGATGGTGCGCATTGACTTGACATCGTGCTCATGGCACCAACAGAAGGTGACACCACGCAAAGGCAGAGGGACTCCCACCAGGGCTTGGTATGGATGGCCTGTCTGATGAGAAATACACATGATGAGAGAATATGAAACTTCTGTTAGGTACTTGATTGTGAGCTCTGGGAGGATCAGACAGGCCTTCCACAGTCAGAAATGTTCTGAGGGAGCCAGAAAAGGAGCCTTGCTCAGGGTTTTCTGTTTTGGTTCAGTGGTTGGAACAGGGTGGGTGATTCCACTTACAGGAGGGGCTCGTGTGAGCACAGTGACCGTCAGTGTGAGCCCAGACATCAACTCTCCCGCAGGGAGACAGGAGAGGCTGGGCTGCAAGGGTGCAGGACCGCCAGGCTCAGAATCATCCTGAGGAGCAGGTGCAGACAATGTTCATGGGGGTTCCCTGTCAGGATCTGGGGCTTCGTTTTATAAGTTTCTCAGGAAAGTTCACTGGATTCATTTTTCTGTGTTTATTACTCCTCTAAATTATAAAAGTTTACTATAATATGAGAAAAACCTATCATCTGCTTAAATATACAGTGCAACCTGTGGGGGCAGAAATGACCCTGTCAGTCGTCGGCAGGATCAGAATCCTGAGAGACTCAGGGGATCAGGCCATTCTATTCCTTTCACACTCAGAACAGAGGCCTCAGTGGGATTCGTTGCATAGGAACATCTCTGGGTGTCAGGATATCAGATAAGAGAGAGTGTAGGCCAGGGTCGGTGACCTATAAAACCTAATATATTTCATATCTGGACCCTGCTCCTCACGTGCAGGTGTGCACATCAGACTCAGAACTGTTCTGATTGCCTTGCTCTCTGCTGATCCCTTCTCTTCCCTCCTGGGCTTTGTTCTCTCATCTCCTTTTGCTCCTTCTGCTTCCCAAAATGCATGGTATGGTTTCTCTGGTCTACATCCTGGGGGCAGACCCCTTACATGGAGCTCAGGTGTGGCTCAGGTTGTGGCTACTGCAGCACCTGGGAAAAGCTGATGGGACTTTCTCAGTCTCCATTGACCTGGACCCTCCCACTGTCCTCTGTGTGTGGACCCATCTGGGAAATGCTAGTGCTCATTAGCAGCCTTGATCGAAGGATAATTTGGCCAAAATGGGATGTGGAAGTAGAACTGATCCTGTTCTGCTCAAACTGTCAGTGTCACATCCCATACCTGTGGTTTGGGGAAGATCTGAGGTGGGCACCCTTCACTCTATAAGTTATAGGGGAGGAAATCCAGGGCTCTGTGAGCTGTGCCTTTGTGGCTTCAGCATGATGACACGACACCCTGGGGCTGACTCACTGCTGAGTGAAGTGACTGCCCCAGACGACAGTGTGTCCCAGAGCTCCCTGGTCCTCCCTGCACTGCTCTCCCTGTCTCTGCTCTCCTATATGTCCATCCATCCCTGATGAAAGAAACAGTATTTTTTCATGCTATGCCATCACTATAAGGAAGGGACAAATTTAGTTTACTGAAAAAAGATTTAGGTCTAAACCATCTATTCTTTATAACATATTTCTTCCAGATTTATAGTCATCGATCATGGGGGATTGGTGTGGAAAATAAGGCAAATCATTCACCTCATGGGAGATTTCCATGCTTGAGAAACTTCCATGTTTGACTGGAGAGACACATATGTTCTCATTTCCAGTAGGAAATCCTGGATTAACTTTGTCTGAGGCTCTGCTGTCTTCCTCGAGCTCTGCAGATGTGATGGCTTCAGAACCACGGTCATGGCTGATGGTGCCTCATTGTGCCTCACAGGTGTGGAGGGACAGCTCAAGCGCAAAATTGAATATGGCTTCTTCAGGGGGTTTTGTTATATTTCGCTGCTTGCAATATTTTCTTTTTTCATTCGAGTATTTTTCAAATTTAAAATATTTTCATTTACATCAAACCCATGAATGTGACATGAGATCTTAGTGAGCTTTCAGGAAGTAGAGTCTTCATTGTGAAGGATGCTGTAGTGGTTGCTGGGGTGACTCCAGGATGAGGAGCACTTCATAAATGGGTGAGTAATATGGACATTCTGATAGAGACATTCATTGTCCTGCCTGGGGGAGACAGGACACTGGTGTCTGAGCCCTCATGCCTTGTGCACGGGCACCACAGTCTACACAAGAACAATGGAGAAAGAGCTTGATCTGATGTGGTGAGAATTCTCACCGAAGGAACTAGTACAGAAGGCACCCTCACGACTCCCAGGAGGATTTGTTGTAAAGGAGGAAAAGGCTGTTCTGTGGTCCTGCTGTCATCACAAGTGAAGGAGATTTCGCCTGGTGGGGCAGCTGCCACTGACAGAACATGTTAGAGGAACTGTCCTGTGTATAGAAACAGGGCATCTGTCATAATTGCACAAGATTGATCACATTCATGATGAATGTGATTGTATTTATTTTTCATGAGAAAGTACAGACATAAGAAGATACTCATATTAACATAGAACCTAATCATCACACCATCACATTTAATATTAATTTATTAAATACAACACGTCAATTTTCCTGTGATAATTGTTAAAGGCTTATAGAGTAATTTTCACTAGCTCACAGGTGTTTTTATTTTATATTTGCTGATAGAGATGGGTTCGTGTTCAATAACTTTGTTAAACTGAAGTTGAGTTGTTGCTCATGTGGCACAGAACATAATACAGGAACTGAATATATAATGGTGAAATTATTAGACAGTTGCTAATTGAATAGAATCAGTATTTCAACACTATTGGATGTGGGGAACTAACGTGTGGGACCACAGTAGTAAGTTGCTGTTGTAATGAATGAAATTCTATAAATTCGTTCTAAATCGAAGAGCAGCCTGAGCTGGGCTTTGAGCCAGAGAAGCAGTGGGATAATCACCCCTTTTCTACATATAGTTGTGAAACAGGTGTCGATCATTGAGTCCTTTCTCCATTAACATTGGCCTAAATTAACTATGTACAATGGAGTATGGCCCATGGGCCTTGTTTTATTCTTCAGCATATATTGATGGAGTTATAAAAATCTTAGTATTTCAGATGCTTATCAGTAGATAGGAAAACATCTCCACGTGCCCATGTACTGTTTATAATAGGTTATCATAAATTCAAGAGGACCTGGTGGTGGTGGAACATGAAAAATAGCATCTCGGGTTTACAATCCTGATGACTGGGAGATCATGGGATAAAACAGGATAGAAATAAATACAATCATATAAACAATATTCTGGGGTCATAGCTTAGAGACCATCTAATTTAGGAAATAATTTTCAGAAGAGTTCACTGGTGCTACAGTATTAGCTCTGCCTTATTTTTCTTTCACAGAGAGGAATGATAATCGCTAACATTTATAAGCCTTTACTATTTTAAGGCCATTGTGTTATTCAGGTCCTGAAACAACCATATGAAATAGCATTGTTAGTCCCATTTATAGATGACTCAACTGAGACACAGAAAGGTTAATAACTTGCTTAGGATCGCACAGCCATGGGCCCTCTTTTGTCAAATCAATTTGTAAGCGCCGAAGCAATCTAATTAAAGCCATTACTCTTCAAGTGACAACATCCATGTTGATTTTGGGGTACATTAAGGAAACGGGTGATAGTAACATGAGGATTTAGACAAGTCCTAGTGGTTAGGGGAAGCAAACGTTCTCGTCTCCATTTTAGATTTGGAAGTTTCGGTGGTGGCAGAGGGATCACATGATTCAGATTTTGTGGATTTCCAGGTTTAACTTCGGTTTGAGATTCATTACTGATTAAACCCTGAAGGCTTGTTGATTAGAACTTTTCAACAGCATTTATGTTAGTTCAGAGCCTGCATAGAAGAGGCTCAAAGCCAATCAGCACCCTCTCATCTTTACGGTGTAAATTCTTTTGGTAAGTTTTGGACTCAAATTGGGTCAAATTGCACATTTCTTTAAGTTGCTTTTTTTTTATTTGACCCAATATCCAGGTTTCTTTCATTCTTTCTCCTTTTCTTTGTGGGTGCTTATTAGGTATACTTCAGGGGTCTTCTCTCTCTTGCTGTTATTTATAAATCGAATCCTCCAAATAGCCACAATCAGTGCATCCATGTTGGGGACTCCCTCCTGACAATAGTTGAGTTATCCCATTGTCCATCCCACAGGGGATCTGAGGGGCTTTGCCCTACAACCATGAGGATCAGGATCTCTTCTCGTGATAGACACACAGACAGCAGCATCAATGAGATTTCAAAAGGTCCCAGTGCCACCTCCCTGTAGAGATATGGAGATCAGAAGCACAAACATTCGGCTCTGAGACCCCATAAGTGACCCCCAATGGCCAATACAGGGCACAGGGCATCATTTTCCTCTCAGCAATCTGCACAGCACTGGGAGAAGGGGATGCCTGGTTGACATCCACATTCTCCTGGTCAGAGTGTAGGAGTCATTCCCTGAGCCCAGTGTCAGCCACAGATTAGGTTGGAGTCCACACATACGATTTATCCTAAGCCATAACAATAGGTTTGGGCTGGCACTCACAACCAAGTGACACTTTGGTGAGGGAGACACTCCCATATCTTGTCCCTGAATGTGAATTAATCAAGGAAACCTCTGATCTTGGTTGGCTGACTCTACAAGAGAGACCGGTAGTACTCTTCATTGCAGCAGAGAACAGCAAACTCAGAGCACAAGCTAGCAGCAAACAGCAGCTCCAAGTGCACAGGTGCCCTCTGTGAGCAGAGCAGTGGTCAATCCAAGTCAAGAGAAGAAAGACCCCTGGGGCCGGACCTGTGGTGTAGCAGTTAAGTTCACGTGCTCAGCTTCTGGCAGCCTGGGGTTCACCGTTTGGATCCCAGGCATGGACCTATTCACCGCTCATCAAGCCATGCAATGGCAGGTATCCAACACACAAACTAGAGGAACATGGTCACAGTTGTTAGCTCAGAGCCAGTCTTTATCAGCAAAAAGCGGAATATTGATGGCAGATGTTAACTCAGGGCTAATCTTCCATAAAAAAGAAGAAAGACCCCAGGTCATGGTGGTCATTGCCCCAGCATCCTGAACACAGCCCCAATTGACGTAGAGTCTCGGAAAATTCAGGGGGAGCTCCCGCCAAAAGCTGGTTCAGATATTGGGTCTGGTGATGTCACACTCATGCCAAGAGGAAAAGACCATGTTTATTTCTACAGAATTGAGCTCTCTGGAGAGAGCTGTGTAGGCCTCACAAGCTGGGGTAAAATGGCTTCAGAGGGCCAGGAAAGGAGAGTGGCCCTGAGATGTTTTTCTTTGGGGAGTAAGGCCAGGTTGAGTGCCCTTGTGTGTGGGAAGAGGCTTGTGTGGTTTGACTCT
>NW_025794474.1:0-4000 GCF_021613505.1 Equus quagga | reverse complement strand
GCAGAGCACAAGAGGTGTGAAGTGAGGTGAGGTGCCAACAGGCTACAAGTGGGTGCAACTGGCTACTGCAGAAATGGTCAGAGCAAAAAGGTGGGCAGAGAGGATGTGAGACGGGGCATAAAAGCTGCCAGAGCAGCCGTGCACAGTTTGCACACAGGAGAGCACAGAGCACTGCCATGATCTCAGGATCCTCAGCACAGCTCTGTGAACCCCTAGATGCCATCTGATTCACTGACATGGGGCAGCTGAGGCACTGAGAGCAGAGGGTGTCATCTGAGGTCACCCAGTGAGCCAGAGACAGACTTGAAACCAGAACCTGCATTTCCTGGCTCCCACCCAATGGTCTTCATTTGACAGGGCTTATATGCAACTAATCTTCCCAGGCGCAGGGTCACCTGGCAGGCAGGGGAATGCCTGAGTTCTGGACTCAGGCTCCTGGCAACACAGGGAGAAGTCTTTCTTTTGGCAGAACCATGTTAGAATGTGAGCTCCTTGTCTGTCTTATCATTTTATTTCAGTCCCAACAGACTTTCTGGCCTGTGGTAGGTGCTCAGTACACATGTGTTGATTCACGAATGAGTCCGTTTGGTGACTGACAGGAGACAAGTGGCACCACTCCTGGCTCCTCCTCTTGCATGCAGATGGGGGCAGTCCTCTTCTTTGGTGTTGACCTGCACAGCACTGACAGGCCTTCCTTCCCTTCCTGTAACTCAGGTCTGCTGGGTTTTGCCTGTTCTCTTCCCTCACCTCCCTTTCTCCTCCCGTTTGCCAAGATTGTAGTGTCCTTCCCAGGGACACATCTCTTACTCATTTTCTTCAGAGTGACACATGGCTCACAGTTTTTCCTGGAACCTGAAGGATCCCACTATTCCAGGTGGTGCCCTTGGAAGAGCAGGGATTCTGAGACATGCCCTTCCCCATCATGCTGCATCCTTAGTTAGCTGTCCTCGTGGCAAAGCCATCCTTGGGTGGATCAGAGCACCTTGGAAGGAGGCCCCTACCGTCTCCAGAGCCTCCACTCAGCACAGAGCCTGCAGAATGACCAACTCCTGCCCAGCCCAGTCACTTCACATTCCTCACTGCCCTCCTGCCCTCCCCACCTACCCCCTCCACCCCTCCCTCTCCTGTATCTCACACTTTCAGGAGCAAGATACTCAGCCAAAGCGGGTTGGGATTGCTCATGGGCTAGTACAGCCTAGGTGGAAGGAGCTGGGCAGACCACAAAGATCGGGAAGTTCCACATGCGGGGGTCGGGGGAAGCCATCTCCCCCGCCTCCCCTCACCCATTTTGGGCACTGATCCCTCACCTGTGCACCAAGTTTACCATGTGCACAGAGCATTGCCTGCTCTCCAGATGCCCCCCATCCCATGAAGAAGGTCATGTGAGCAGGAGACACTGGAGTGGACAAGCCCAGAGGACAGGGAGGCATTGAGGGCATCAGACAT
This sequence comes from Equus quagga, assembly GCF_021613505.1. Taxonomy (NCBI): domain Eukaryota; kingdom Metazoa; phylum Chordata; class Mammalia; order Perissodactyla; family Equidae; genus Equus; species Equus quagga. Next base: position 2,554 of record NW_025794474.1, on the reverse strand, counting down.
TTCTAAAGCTGCCCAGGAGATCCCACGTGCAGCCAAGATCTAGACTGTTTTGGACACAACACTTCTCCTCCTGGATATAATCTGGTCCCTCCTTTCCCCTATCAGGAATTCACACTCAGCACTCCCTCAGTGTGCCTGACATCCCTGGGAAATAGAGGTGGGTGTCAGGTTGAGGAGGATGGTGAGCTTTGGGCTCCTCATCAGGCAGCGGCTGCTGGGACCCAGCCACAAGAGGTGCCAAATGTGCTGTCCAGAAGGACACTAGTTTGGCGTTTCCAGTATATTTTGCATTAGCCAGTCAACCTTTCCTCACCTTCTCCTCCCCACAACCCCCAATATAATAGCCAATCTCTTCAACATCCATTCACCGAACAAATATTTATGAAGTTCCTACTGAGTGCTGGGTGCTGGGGTGGCAGAGATGACCCTGACATGGACCATCCTCTGAAGGTTTATGGAGTTGTGGGTGGGTATGCACAGGGCGGTATGGTGGGTGCACATTGCCAATGTTCTCTCAACCCTGCAAACCTCAGTGCCTGCACAACCCTCAAAGGTGGTCCATTCTTTCTTATATGTGCCTGGTCATTGATTCCCTGAGTGCTGGTATCTTGCCTGTCTCAGCTCAGCCGTGCAAAGTAGGGGAAAGACAAGCTCAGGCTCTGGCTTGCAGCAGAATGGGAAGATTTCAGGACAGGACAAACACTCTGAAACATGCCATGAGGGAGAAAGTAAAAAAATCCAAGAAGAGTTGCAGGCAAAGTCTTCAGAGTCAGAAGACTGGCTCTAACTGGTGTTTCTGAAGTGGAGGAGGGGTGTGAAAGAAGGCTTTCTGGAGGAGAACTGGAAAGCATTTGGATAAATGCAGAGTCTGACGGTGTGCATCTTCCTGACATGCACACTACTGCACTGGGGCTCATCTATAAGCTTTTCCTTATGGCTGACATTTTCCACTGGGCCCTTGAGGGTAGACTTTAGACCAGTGGGTGAAAGCTTCAGCGAGGCACATCTTGGCTTCCAAGAATCACACTACCAAGGTGGCCTCAGGGGTAGCTGGTAGGATCAGGACCCGGGAGTTGGCGGCTGGCCAGTCTCTGATTCTGGCCACATGATGACCTGTCCTCAGCTCTAGAAGTGGGGATGACTGTCAGATTCCAGCCAGGGAGTGGAGAGCAGGGTGTGTGACAAATAGACCATGAGTGCTGGGAGTGGCAGGAGAAGGTTTGCAGGACCTCAAACGCCATAAGCAATGTCCACCCTGCTGGGCCTCCCCCTGACTTCCTCTTCCTGATTGCCAACCCAGGCTCCCGGCCCCTTCCACACCAGGCCAGCTCAGAGCCACTGCACACACAAAGGGGGAAATCTTTCTGGAACATACCTCTGACCACCTTTGTTCCTCTGTTTAAGATCCCTCCATGGCTCCTGTCAGCATGGAAGACAAAGTCCAGTCTCCTCACCCCTCTGTTCTGTTTGAGGCTCATGTTAACTCTGCTCTTGACATTCCAGTGTCCTGACCCGCTCCTCCCCGTGTGGTTTCTGCTTCATATACCTCAGATGTTTGCTTCACCTCCAAGCCATGGCCTTCAATTTCTCCATAACCAGATAGTTTCTTGCTCCCTCTGAAGGGAGCTTTGCTGAGGTTAGTCTCACTTAGAGCTCCTCTATGAGCCCTCTCAACACTTCCCAGGCTAGCCCCACTGCTCAGAGGCTACCATGTCTTTCCCACTTGTCCCTTCCCAGGTAATTCCATTCAGTTTGTTGCAGGCTAGCTCCCTAAACAGGTTTCAGCCCAACTTAACCAAGCCTTGCCCACTTTCCTGGGCTTTCCCCAGTATACCACTTAGGAATCCTTTGGTTTCAGGTAACAAAAAACCTAACTCAAACTGAATTTGAACAATAAGGAGGATTCATTTGCTCACATAATTCAAATATTTGGAGGCACTCCTAGCGCCAGGTGAAGCTTGATCCAGGAGTTTGAACAATGTGATGAGTGTTCAGTTTCTCTCTGTCTAGTTCTCAGTTCAGGTACTTTGGCACGGAGTACCTTCTCGTCTGACTCTCCCCACACAGATGGCTCATGAGAACACATGCTTCCAGGTTCAAATCCAATCCTGGAGAGAGAGTCTGCTTCCAGAGAGCTTAAATTAGAGACTGAAATCGAATTTTAATCACCCTGATTGACTGACTTTGGTCACGTGCCGACCCTTGAAACGTCACTGTGGGCAAGCTCAGTGCAGACTGTCCTGAATAAATATGGGCCATGCTGGAGTTGGTGAGGCCAGTCCCACTGCACCCAAAGCCAACGAATTTGCAGACCGGTTGGACAGGGGAAGCAGGAAATGAACGCTGGGAGTCATTCAACCGAGGTCCACAACACCCACCTACCATCTTCTAGGCTAGCCCTATTCACTTCCCAGGGGAGTCCTAAATGGTCCTTGCCAGGAGCCGTGGCTCTTTCATCAGGTGGGAGCTCCTTGAGGCTCTCCCCTAAACACTGCCTTCATTACCCCGCTGGGCTGAGACCACGCTGATAAACAAATTCACCGTAAAGCATGGA
>NW_025794473.1:2611-7559 GCF_021613505.1 Equus quagga | reverse complement strand
AATGTTGCCTAATTACAAAGAAGAAAAACCATTTATACATAAATATTTAAAATGTATATGCATAAAATATTTTTAGAATGATGCCCAAGAAACTGGTAAATAGTTGTCACTGGCATGTTGGCATGTGTTATGACTTTGGTGGGCCCTAGGCAAATTTGCCTCTTTTAAAAAATATTAAAAATTATGTTTTATAATTCCCTTGGTATAAAGACAAATATTCAGGCTGGATTCCTTATTATATGTTCGTTATTGTTATGTTCATTTTTTCCTCTGATTGTAAAAGAAATTAAAATTAAAACATTTCCGGGAGCCCCTGAAAGTCTTGTGGTCGTGTGTGCGGTGGCCTGTGGACAGGAGGACAGAGGACAGAGAGAGGAGTGCTGACTCTCCTGGCCCCTCCCTGCCAGGCCTGGATCCAGAGGGAGGCTGCGTTCCTACGTGGCCACAGCTCCTGCCAGGTGGCCCCTCAGGCTCCTGCTGGGCTGGGCCTGGTCCCCCACCCTTGCCGGCCCCCTAGCCCTGCCCATACCTGCAGTCCCACCAGAACCTCTCTGCAGATAGCCCTCGGGAGGGCCCTCTGTGCTGGCTGGCCCCTGGCTGACCCGCCTCCACACCCTGGATAACGTCCTGCTGGACTTGGGATGGGCTGAGGTGCCTCCCTTGTCCCCAGCCCAGCCCTACCCACCATGGCCTAACTTAGGGTTTAGAACTTCCACTTCTGCTGGAGGCATCAAAAGGCAGCTGTTTAAGAGGCAAGTACTACCTGGACCCGTTACCAGTTGGTGCAGCGGAAAGTCAGACGCATCTGAACTTGAATCCTGAGTGACTTCGGGCAAGTCACTCAACCTCTCTGAGTCTCAGTCTCTCCTTTGTAAGTGAGGGCACTGGCACCACCTTCTTGTATTGTTGTGAGGAGTAAAGGGATCAGCAGCGAGCCCGGCACACGGCAGACACCAGGAGCAGGTCTCTGGGGAGTTTAGCATCTGACTGACCCCACGTGACCCGCCCCGGGGGAGGGCAGACACCGCTGTCCCCATTTACAGAGAAGATGAGTCCAGAGCAGCAGCGAGGGCCCCAGCAGGACTGGAACTCAGGGGTCCCAGCGCCCAGGCCGGGCCTCCACCACCTACCTTCTTTATTCCTTTGTCTTCAGTATTTGCGTTTGTCCTACTCCATCCCTCAAGGGTCTGCTGTCACCTATAATAATCTAAAAAATAATTCTTAAAACTTTGGTGCATCCAAGGACACTATCAAGAAAGTGAAAAGACAACCTACGGAATGGGAGAAAATGTTTGCAATTCATTTATCTGCTAAGCTTCTAGTATTCAGCATATTTAAAGAACTCTTTAAATTCAATGGTGAAAAGACAAATAACTCAAGTAAAAATCAGCAAAGCATTTGACTAGACATTCCTACAAAGAAGATATACAAATGGCCAATAAGTACACGGCAAAACACGCAACATCACTCGTCATTAGGGAAATGCAAGTCAAACCTCAAAGAGAGAACACATCACAGCCACCAGGCTGACTTTAATCAAAAAGATGGCCAATAACAAGTGTTGGCGAGGATGCGGGGAAATCAGGACCTTTGTACATTGTCAGTGGGAATATAAAATGGTTCAGCCACTCTGGAAAACAGTTTGGTGGTTCCTCAAAAGTTGAACATGCAGTGACCAGGGCCAACCCTGTGGCGTGGTGGTGAAGTTCGGTGCACTCTGCTTCAGCGGCCTGGGTTCATGGTTTCAATCCTGGGCATGGACCTATACCACTCATCCCAAGGTCTGGAAGCAGTGCACAGGCCAAAATGACTCCAAAAGCTTCTTGATGGGAGGGGGCTTCTGGCTGTGGTCGGGCAGCAAGCTCCTTGTGGTGTCTGAGGGCCCACTGTGTGCTTGCTCAGAGTGCCCAGAGAAGAAAGTGCAGAGGCTGGGCCCAGAGGTGTTCACAAACCAAATACTGATGAGCCAGCCAGGCAGACAGAGAATCATAGAGGATGGGCTGTTTCCATGGGTGAGGGGTGGGGGTTGGGGCAGAGGCCCACGTCTGCTGGGGAACTAGTTAAGGGCAGAGAATATTTAACTGAGACTTGAAGGCTGTACCAGTGAAATATGAGTTTGGCTGAAGTAACAGGAAACTCTACCAAGAGTGGCTTAGACCACAAAGGCATCTAATGTTAAATGTTTAAAGACCTCGTGAGAGATGGGAAGTCCAGAGGTGGTCTGGCAGCCCAACAATGTCATCAGTGACTCAGAAGCCACCCCCTCTCTACTCCACCATTAAGAGAATGTTGGTGTCACTCCCTCATGACTATAGTGTGCCTGCCTCCACTCCAGCCACCACATCTGCACAGTCAGTGCTCAAGCCAGAAGCAGGGATGCATCTTCCTCCCTGCCCATCTCTTTCTTTTCAGGAAGGGAAATCTCTCACAGAAGCCCCCACAGATTTCCTCTAACATCTCATTGGCCAGAACGAGTCCTTGCCCTGACCAATCACCAGAGGTGGGAGTTGGGGGGCAGTTGCTTGGACCAACTGTCATTCCTCCAAACTGAACGCCCACTGGAAGAAGGCAGGGTGGGGTGGGCAGAGGCTTCTGTGTGAGCAACCAACTCGATCCTGCTGTAAAGGAGAAGTGCGTGAAGGAGCTGAGGTTTCAAAGACAAGGGAACAGAAGAGCAGGAGGAGCAGGTGTAATGGTGAGAGACGAGCCGGCGGCGGAATGACTGTGGTTCATGACTGCCTGAGCACAGCGCAGGGGGGGACAGGGGAGCAGGGCCTCGTAGGACGTTTGATGCCCAGAGGGAGGCGTGCCCTGGGCAATAGGGAACTACCGAAAGACCCTGAGCAGAGAGTGAGAACAGGCACAGCCGGGAACCCACAGGTGTGCAGAGGTCCCTGTGCTTCAGGAACTGAGCAGGGCCATTCTGTGACAGGTAATAATGTTGCTGATGACCCCAGAGGCCTCTGTTCAAATAGAGGATGATAACTGACACGAGAGAGTAAACACAACCTTAGTGAATGAATTTGCTAGTGGCAGAGATCTGTTTCTGGACATTAGGATGCACACACGCAGCCCGGTCCTTTAGGAAGCTCGGTCGTCACATCTGTGATGCCCACACCTTACCCCTCGCATCGGCCCTGGGCCTTTGCACACCCCTCAGATCCCCAAAAACACACAGCGTAGGTGTTGTAATTTACACAGGACACATCCACCTCTGAGGATGAGGGTGACTGTGTCCGTGCTTACAGAGGAGAAAACCGAGGCTGGAAGTGGCTCAGGGGCTTGCTGGTGAACGGCGGGGGTGGGATTTGAACCCAGAGCCTGTCTTTCCCAATCCACTGTGCTGCTTTACAACTTCAGAGCAAGGACGTTTGCTAAACCCGAGGGGGCTCAGAACCGCTGCCCAACCCAGCACTCCCCCAGGGGGCAGAGAGCGGGTGGAGGGCTCTTCCCCATGCAGCGCTCACCCACGGGACCCCACAGACATGTCATTCGTCACCATCCAGGGCCTCCGGGGCTGAGCAGGAGGAACGCCCTGCACCCGCGGCAAACACTGTCCATGGGGTGACACGTGGGCGGGTGTGCTGCAGGTTAGGCCTCACAGTCTGGTCCATGATCCAGAGGACAGCACACCAGCTAAGGCCAGCTATGTCCACACAATCACATCCTGGAATTGAGGGGTGCCTGGGGCTTCAGTTGGCCAATTCTGGCCTTAAAAGGCAAACTGCTATCATCCAGGATGCTGATTTCTTTAATTAAATTACACATTTATGACCCAAAAGCCAAGCCCCTTTCCCTGTTCCCTTCGAGCTCTCAGCCTCTCAGCTTTTATTGCTGTCCAGGGCCAAGTTCTTAGCTTCAAATTGAGTCCCATTGTGCACGTAAATACTGGTCCTTCTACATGTCAACTTCAGTACAAGAGGCCCTCCCATCACCCCTCCCCGGGATGCTGCCTCCGCCGTGGGTGCATGGCTCTTTACTGAGACTCTGGAGCTGAGGATTCAGAAGGAGGAGGCTGGGAGGGGTCTGCCCCCTGGCATGGCAGGGAGCGGTGAGGGCTCACCTCTAAAGCCTCAGCCGGCTGGAGCCACGGCCAAGGCCAGGCAGTTCAGAATAAGGCAGTTACGTGCGTCATCCCTGCCACCTCTGGGATGGCGGGCCCTCAAGCATGGCTGTCAGCATGAGAGCGGAGGGTGCCGTGGGGCCGGACCCGCCATCCAGAGTGCAGGAGTGAGAGGTGAGGGCTCTGGAGTGCGAAGCTGGCTCCACCATGCTCAGTTACTAAGGCAAGATGGGCCTCAGCTTTCTCATCTGTAAAATGGGCATCTTGGAGTCTCTCCCTCCTGGCATGGGGATTAAATGAAGTGCAGGGAGAGCCCGGGAGCGGGCTGGGCTGAGTCCTGCCCTGGGGCACGCTGTCACTGCTGTTCTCAGGACTGTCTTCTGGGGCAGGCTGGCTTTTTCTGTAAAGGGTGAGAGTAAATACATTAGTCTTTGAGGGACCTGTGGTCTCTGTCACGACTGCTCAAATCTGCTGTCGTAGCACAAAAGCAGCACCAACAGTGGGCAGTCCAGGCTCTCAATCCTGCTTTCTGGGAGGGGGTCCAGGCCCTCGGACTCCCAGTCTTACACACTAGTGTTTCCAGTAGTGGGCAGGGCTGCCTGGTGATAAAACTGTAGTTGCCTGTGATGGCTGACCCCTGGTCCAGGAGGCTGGCTAAGGGGAGGGGGGTGGGGGGGCGTGACTCCCCTGGTCATGGGGCAGAGGTCATGTGCTCTGGAATCCACATCTCCCAGCCCCAAGGTGGTGGTCAGTTTGTAAATCCTGCCCCTGGGGGGCCCTGCAGCTGAAACACGAGTTGGGGGAGGGCTCTGTTCCTTGCTGTGAACTGAGTTGTGTGGAACCGGGAATTCTGCCAAGTCACAGAAGCTCAGTGCAGACTTCCTG
>NW_025794473.1:0-1662 GCF_021613505.1 Equus quagga | reverse complement strand
CCCAGGCCCTAGGCCCCAGGCCCCACGCCCTGCCATGCTGGATGTGAGTGAAGCGATGGACACGCACTGCACCTCCTGCACAGTCTGAGGGCACTCAGCCTCCCAGTCCTGTCCAAGGCCCCGGGTGCCCAAGTGCGCAGGGTCTGAGTCTTGAGTCATGTAGGAATTCATCCGACAGTTCTCAGCACCTGTTTTGCCAGGTGGTTACTGGGAATGGATAGATGAGGCAATCACAGGCCAGCTGGGCAGAAAGGGGACCCGTGGATGTTCATGGTGCAGCATGAGGACAGGGTGACCAAGGGCTGACCTCGTAACCATTCTCAGCCTCGGTTTTCTCATCTTTAAAACAGGAATAGCAAAACCTACCTCACATGGCTGTTGTTGAGGAGAGCGGCAGCCTGGTCCTCTGCCAGACACTGTCCTAAGCACTTTAAAAACACAAACTCCCTTGATCTACATGAAAATTCTACGACATATGTACCACCGTTATCACCCCTTTTTGCAGATGAGGAAACTGGGGCACAGACAGGCGAGGTAACTGCCTCAGATCATGGACCAGGCAGTCCAGCTCCGGGATCCAGCTCTTGGTCGGTGCCCGCATGGGGTGTCCGGGGCCTCCCGTCGCCCTTTACTGGGACCCACGGCCACAGCCTGATGTCAGTGTGACTATTCATGGGGGCGGGGTGGGGGCACCACCGGCCAGTTTCTCCAGGTACTGCTTTCCTGTGAGACCGGCAGCTCACGGGGCTGTGTTGTATTCACTGCTGGTTACCCAGGCCCAAGTCCAGCCCACCACATTGCCAAGCCTGAATGGATGTTGGTAGAATGAATACCCAATGTCTGTGTTTAGCGTGCATTGTGCCCACCATGTCCTTGTCTGCACTGCACACCTGGCTGCATGACTGTCACCTCTAGCAGGCCCTGTGCCAAGGACATCCAAGGGGACTGGAACTGCTCAGGGGGGGGCAGGGAGCCCTGTGGATGCCCCAAGTGTCTCCTGGGCTGTCCAGGGCCAATTCTCAGGGTGGCTGAGCTAGCTTCCAGGAATGGCAGTGAGCTCCCTGCCACTGGGGATGTGCAAGTAGGTGTTTGGGGGTGTTTCCTGAGGATGACTCAGTATCCGATGGGGCATGGGGTCAGACAGCTTTCAAAGTCCATTTGAGGCCTGTGTCTCTGCAGGCAGCACACAGCAGTAGTTAAGGACATGGGTCGTGGGGCCTGGGATATAGCAAGGTTTCCTGCTCTGTGACATTGAGCAAGCCCCTCCCCTCTCTGTGCCTCAGTGTTGTCTTCTGTAACAGCTAATAATGGGCTCCCAGGAGTGCTAAGAGCTGCTCTCCTCACCATCTCCATCATCTCAGAGGAAGGGAGGATGGAGGCCTAGTCCAGGAGCAGGGTGACATCGGAGAGCCCCAGTCACATCTGCTCCACTCCCCACACCATGAACATCTTGCATCTGAGCCGTTGTGTGTGCTGTTCCACCAAGCACACCCATACCCTGTCCCCGACCCCACCCAATCAAATCATGGTGATGTTTGAGGCCACCCCAGATCCCATTGGATGTCTCCTCCCTTCTCGCTGAAGCCGTCCACATCCCTGGCTCCTCCTCTGGTGTTATCTGGTCTCTTGTGGACAGAAGCCCAGGCTTTCTCCTCCTCATAG
>NW_025794472.1:0-1215 GCF_021613505.1 Equus quagga | reverse complement strand
CTCTGTTAAGCACTTAAATATGTTATCTTATTAATTAATTATAATACATCCAATTTAGATATAACGGTGAACGTTTCCTACAGACACCTAGTGTGTGAGTGATAGATTACAGGGGCCGGTTTCCGTCTGTCTATTTAACAAGGGGATTCTTTCATGTGCTGTATATTTGATCCCTTAAGTTAACAATAGCTTCAATGTCAATTAAAAGATGTTTATAAAAAGTGCCCTTCATTTAGTCACATAAACTAATGGTTTATTAGGATGGTTGTGTTTTGATACCTATCTTCTCTTTTGCATTCCCTATAGTAGCTTTATAAGTTAATTTTCCTTTAAATTTTCTGTGCTATTTTGAAAAATTCTGTATAAATTTATTTTGTGACCTAACTCAATCTGAATGCCTTTTTATTTCTAAAAGCAAGGTTAGATTATTTAAATTATTATTACTTCTCTTTGGTATGGTTTATGTGCCGAAATAGTTTTTATTTGTTTCAACGCTACCACTCTGTTTCCTTGACATACTTAATTTTACTATGAAAATTGTGTTTTCCCTGTTTATTTTAACCTAGATTTGAAAATTTATGTAACATTTCCAGTATTGCTACTGGTTCTGCTTATGTCACATTTATTTGGGCATATGTTTTTTAATTATAGAAGACAAAAGTTAAAGTGCATTTTTCCCAATCTATTTTATATGAATTTTAAAATCTTATGCTCTCGTATGATCCCCTCCTTTTGTGTGTTGGCTCAGTCTAATGATTTACTTCTAACAAGAAGAATAAGACAAAAAGTAACGGGATAAGGCTGGATTACAAAAGATTGTGATTTCCATCTTGATGATGCCATTTCTGGTTCCTACTTGTTCATTCTGATGAAGCCAGCAGCCATGTGGTGAGCTGCCCCATGGAGAGGCACAGGTGGCAGGTAAATGAAGGCAGCTTCAGGCCAACAGCCATGAGGAACTGAGAGTCTCTGTTCCAGAGCTCCTCCAGCCGACTGAGCGGCTATGGTGCTGCTCCACTTCAGAGGCCCAGGGTTCCACTGGTTGGGATCCTGGGCCTGGACCTACTCACTGCTCATCAAGCCATGCTATGGTGACATCCCACATCGAAGAACTGGAAGAACTTACAGCTGTGATATACAACTATATACTGGGGCTTTGGGGAGAAAAAAAAAAAAGAGGATGATTGGCAATAGGTGATAGCTCAGGGCCAGTCT